>NC_089843.1:162264516-162422016 GCF_035609145.1 Eleutherodactylus coqui | reverse complement strand
TCTGCTTTTGCTAACAACTTTATCTTCCCAAAAGTCGAAGAGAAAACAAGCGCATCTGCTATCTTGGACCTAATTCTTATCAACAGGGAGGAAATGGTTGGGGAAGTAAGGGTGGCTGGGACCTTAGGAGGCAGTGATCATGCTATACTTGAATTTTGAATAAAAAGGGGAGGAAGACCTGAGAAATGTCCAAGAAGGTTGGGAATAGAGATGAGCGAACACCAAAATGTTCGGGTGTTCGTTATTCGGAACGAACTTCCCGCGATGTTCGAGGGTTCGTTTCGAACAACGAACCCCATTGAAGTCAATGGGCGACCAGAGCATTTTTGTATTTCGCCGATGCTCGCTAAGGTTTTCATGTGTGAAAATCTGGGCAATTCAAGAAAGTGATGGGAACGACACAGCAACGGATAGGGCAGGCGAGGGGCTACATGTTGGGCTGCATCTCAAGTTCACAGGTCCCACTATTAAGCCACAATACCGGCAAGAGTGCCCCCCCCCTCCCAACAACTTTTACTTCTGAAAAGCCCTCATTAGCATGGCATACCTTTGCTAAGCACCACACTACCTCCAACAAAGCACAATCACTGCCTGCATGACACTCCACTGACACTTCTCCTGGGTTACATGCTGCCCAACCGCCCCCCCTCCCCCCCACAGCGCACACCAAAGTGTCCCTGGGCAGCCTTCAGCTGCCCTCATGCCACACCACGCTCATGTCTATTTAGAAGTGCGTCTGCCATGACGAGGGACCGCAGGCACACACTGCAGAGGTTGGCACGGCTAGGCAGCGACCCTCTTTAAAAGTGGCGGAGCGATAGCCCACAATGCTGTACAGAAGCAATGAGAAATTGAATCCTGTGCCACCGCCATCAGGAGCTGCACACGTGGGCATAGCAATGGGGAACCTATGTGCCACACACTATTCATTCTGTCAAGGTGTCTGCATGCCCCAGTCAGACCGGGCTTTTTAATTCATAGACACAGGCAGGTACAACTCCCTATTGTGAAGTCCCTGTCGACCCACAGCATGGGTGGCTCCCTGGAACCCACCGGCGGTACACAGAAATATCCCATTGCATTGCCCAACACAGCTGAGGTAGTAATGTCGTGCTTAATGCAGGTGGGCTTCGGCCCACACTGCATGCCCCAGTCTGACTGGGGTTCTTTATAAGTGTACAGATGTAGTAAAAACTCCGTGTGCACCTACAGCATGGGTGGGTGCCAGGAAGCCACCGGCGGTACACAGAAATATCCCATTGCATTGCCCAACACAGCTGAGGTAGTAATGTCGTGCTTAATGCAGGTGGGCTTCGGCCCACACTGCATGCCCCAGTCTGACTGGGGTTCTTTATAAGTGTACAGATGTAGTAAAAACTCCGTGTGCACCTACAGCATGGGTGGGTGCCAGGAAGCCACCGGCGGTACACAGAAATATCCCATTGCATTGCCCAACACAGCTGAGGTAGTAATGTCGTGCTTAATGCAGGTGGGCTTCGGCCCACACTGCATGCCCCAGTCTGACTGGGGTTCTTTTCAAGTGTACAGATGTAGTAAAAACTCTGTGTGCACCTACAGCATGGGTGGGTGCCAGGAAGCCACCGGCGGTACACAGAAATATCCCATTGCATTGCCCAATACAGCTGAGGTAGTAATGTTGTGCTTAACCCTTTCCAATCCAATTTGTATATGGTTTTCCTAGGGGGCTTACTCTTTTTCTGCCGTTATACAACGGCGCTATATGCTGGCTAAAGCCAGTACTGCATGAGCTGACACGTAGGATAGGCTCCGACAGCAGAGAGGCTGGCAATATACAGTAAGAGAACCCCGACGGACGTCTACCAACAACGCAGCTGTACAGCCTTAAACCCTAATGTCTTCACAGGTCAGACAGTGGACTGGAAAGGGTTAATGCAGGTGGGTTTCGGCCCACACTGCATGCCCCAGTCAGACTGGGTTTCTTTATAAGTGGAAACAGATGCATTTATAATTCCCTGTGGACCCACAGCATGGGTGGGTGCCAGGAAGCCACCGGCGGTACATAGAAATATCCCATTGCATTGCCCAACACAGCTGAGGTAGTAATGTCGCGCTTAATGCAGGTGGGCTAAAAATTAATTTGATTACACTGTAGGCGAGGGCCCACAAAAATTGCTGTATCAACAGTACTAATGTACATCAGAAAAATTGGCCATGGCCAGCCAAGAGGGCAGGTGAAACCCATTAATCGCTTTGGTTAATATGGCTTAAGTGGTAACTAGGCCTGGAGGCAGCCCAGTGTAACGAAAAATTGGTTCAAGTTAAAGTTTCAACGCTTTTAAGCGCATTGAAACTTATAAAAATTGTTCAGAAAAATTATTTGAGTGAGCCTTGTGGCCCTAAGAAAAATTGCCCGTTCAGCGTGATTACGTGAGGTTTCAGGAGGAGGAGCAGGAGGAGGAGGAGGAATATTAGACACAGATTGATGAAGCAGAAATGTCCCCGTTTTGGATGGTGAGAGAGAACGTAGCTTCCATCCGCGGGTGCAGCCTACGTATTGCTTACGTATCGCTGCTGTCCGCTGGTGGAGAACAGAAGTCTGGGGAAATCCAGCCTTTGTTCATCTTGATGAGTGTTAGCCTGTCGGCACTGTCGGTTGACAGGCGGGTACGCTTATCTGTGATGATTCCCCCAGCCGCACTAAACACCCTCTCCGACAAGACGCTAGCCGCAGGACAAGCAAGCACCTCCAGGGCATACAGCGCTAGTTCAGGCCACGTGTCCAGCTTCGACACCCAGTAGTTGTAGGTGGCAGAGGCGTCACGGAGGACGGTCGTGCGATCCGCTACGTACTCCCTCACCATCCTTTTACAGTGCTCCCGCCGACTCAGCCTTGACTGGGGAGCGGTGACACAGTCTTGGTGGGGAGCCATAAAGCTGTCCAGGCCCTTAAAGACTGTTGCACTGCCTGGGATGTACATGCTGCTCGATCTACGCACATCCCCTGCTACCTTGCCCTCGGTACTGCGCCTTCTGCCACTAGCGCTGTCGGCTGGGAATTTTACCATCAGCTTGTCCGCAAGGGTCCTGTGGTATAGCAACACTCTCGAACCCCTTTCCTCTTCGGGAATCAGAGTGGGCAGGTTCTCCTTATACCGTGGATCGAGCAGTGTGTACACCCAGTAATCCGTCGTGGCCAGAATGCGTGCAACGCGAGGGTCACGAGAAAGGCATCCTAACATGAAGTCAGCCATGTGTGCCAGGGTACCTGTACGCAACACATGGCTGTCTTCACTAGGAAGATCACTTTCAGGATCCTCCTCCTCCTCCTCCTCCTCAGGCCATACACGCTGAAAGGATGACAGGCAATCAGCCGGTGTACCGTCAGCAGCGGGCCAAGCTGTCTCTTCCCCCTCCTCCTCATCCTCCTCATGCTCCTCCTCCTCCTCCTGTACGCGCTGAGAAATAGACAGGAGGGTGCCCTGACTATCCAGCGGCATACTGTCTTCCCCCGCCCCCGTTTCTGAGCGCAAAGCAGCTGCCTTTATGGTTTGCAGGGAATTTCTCAAGATGCATAGCAGAGGAATGGTGACGCTAATGATTGTAGCATCGCCGCTCACCACCTGGGTAGACTCCTCAAAATTACCAAGGACATGGCAGATGTCTGCCAACCAGGCCCACTCTTCTGAAAGGAATTGAGGAGGCTGACTCCCACTGCGCCGCCCATGTTGGAGTTGGTATTCGACTATAGCTCTACGCTGTTCATAGAGCCTGGCCAACATGTGGAGCGTAGAGTTCCACCGTGTGGGCACGTCGCACAGCAGTCGGTGCACTGGCAGCTTAAAGTGATGTTGCAGGGTGCGCAGGGTGGCAGCGTCCGTGTGGGACTTGCGGAAATGTGCGCAGAGCCGGCGCGCCTTTACGAGCAGGTCTGACAAGCGTGGGTAGCTTTTCAGAAAGCGCTGAACCACCAAATTAAAGACGTGGGCCAGGCATGGCACGTGCGTGAGGCTGCCGAGCTGCAGAGCCGCCACCAGGTTACGGCCGTTGTCACACACGACCATGCCCGGTTGGAGGCTCAGCGGCGCAAGCCAGCAGTCGGTCTGCTGTGTCAGACCCTGCAGCAGTTCGTGGGCCGTGTGCCTCTTATCGCCTAAGCTGAGTAGTTTCAGCACGGCCTGCTGACGCTTGCCCACCGCTGTGCTGCCACACCGCGCGACACCGACTGCTGGCGACATGCTGCTGCTAACACATCTTGATTGCGAGACAGAGGAGGAGGAGGAGGGTGCTTTAGTGGAGGAAGCATACACCTCCGCAGATACCACCACCGAGCTGGGGCCCGCAATTCTGGGGGTGGGTAGGACGTGAGCGGTCCCGGGCTCTGACTCTGTCCCAGCCTCCACTAAATTCACCCAATGTGCCGTCAGGGAGATGTAGTGGCCCTGCCCGCCTGTGCTTGTCCACGTGTCCGTAGTTAAGTGGACCGTGGCAGTAACCGCGTTGGTGAGGGCGCGTACAATGTTGCGGGAGACATGGTCGTGCAGGGCTGGGACGGCACATCGGGAAAAGTAGTGGCGACTGGGAACTGAGTAGCGCGGGGCCGCCGCCTCCATGATACTTTTTAAGGACTCCGTTTCCACAACCCTATACGGCAGCATCTCAAGGCTGATTAATTTTGCTATGCGGACGGTTGACGTTTGAGCGTGCGGGTGCGTGGCGGCGTACTTGCGCTTGTGCTCCAACAGTTGCGCAAGCGACGGCTGGACGGTGCGCTGAACTACACTGCTGGATGGGGCCGAGGACAGCGGAGGTGAGGGTGTGGGTGCAGGCCAGGAGACGGTAGTGCCTGTGTCCTGAGGGGGGGCTTGCATCTCAGTGGCAGGTTGGGGCACAGGGGGAGAGGCAGGGGTGCAAACCGGAGGCGCTGAACGGCCTTCGTTCCACCTTGTGGGGTGCTTGGCCATCATATGTCTGCGCATGGTGGTGGTGGTGAGGCTGTTGGTGTTGGCTCCCCGGCTGAGCTTTGCGCGACAAAGGTTGCACACCACTGTTCGTCGGTCGTCAGGCGTCTCTGTGAAAAACTGCCAGACCTTAGAGCTCCTCGGCCTCTGCAGGGTGGCATGGCGCGAGGGGGCGCTTTGGGAAACACTTGGTGGATTATTCGGTCTGGCCCTGCCTCTACCCCTGGCCACCGCACTGCCTCTTGCAACCTGCCCTGCTGATGCCCTTGACTCCCCCTCTGAAGACCTGTCCTCCTGAGTAGGCGTTGCACACCAGGTGGGGTCAGTCACCTCATCGTCCTGCTGCTCTTCCTCCGAATCCTCTGTGCGCTGCTCCCTCGGACTTACTGCCCTTACTACTACCTCACTGCAAGACAACTGTGTCTGATCGTCATCGTCCTCCTCACCCACAGAAAGTTGTTGAGACAGTTGGCGGAAGTCCCCAGCCTCTTCCCCCGGACCCCGGGAACTTTCGAATGGTTGGGCATCAGTGACGATAAACTCCTCTGGTGGGAGAGGAACCGCTGCTGCCCAATCTAAGCAGGGGCCCGAGAACAGTTCCTGGGAGTGTTCCCGCTCCTGAGCAGGTGTCATTGTAGTGGAGTGAGGAGGCTGGGAGGAAGGAGGAGCAGCAGACAGAGGATTCGGATTTACAGCAGTGGACGGCGCAGAACTGCGGGTTGACGATAGGTTGCTCGAAGCACTTTCTGCCATCCACGACAGGACCTGCTCACACTGCTCATTTTCTAATAACCGTCTCCCGCGTGGACCCATTAATTGGGCGATGAATGTGGGGACGCCAGAAACGTGCCTCTCTCCTAATCGCGCAGCAGTCGGCTGCGACACACCTGGATCAGGAGCTCGGCCTGTGCCCACACCCTGACTTGGCCCTCCGCGTCCTCGGCCGCGTCCACGTCCTCTAGGCCTACCCCTACCCCTCAGCATGCTGTATTACCAGTGATTTGATTTCACAGGCAGCTAATAAATTGGCGCAAGACTGCAGGCCAAATATAATTTTTTCCCTTTTTTGAAAACGAAAGGCCCCACTGCCTCTAGTGAATGTATAATCTAAGTTTAATAACTGTGCTGTTTTCCTGCTAATGTGTCACTGAACGTGAGGGTAGCAGAGTTATTAACTCTGGCAGAGCAGGTATTTTTTTTCCCAATTAAGGAAAGCAAATGGCGAAGCCAGCAGTAAACCGTAGCTGGGTGTGTCTGATTTTTAAAGGTTGCACACGCAGCCGACACGTGTCCACCGCCCTTAGGACGGACAGAGGCAGGACAAATAGAAATATTTTCCGTTTTTTTGCACCAAAAGGCAGCACTGCGTATATTCAATGAACATGAGAAGTTTAATAACTGTGCTGTGTCCCTGCTAATGTGTCACAGAACGTGAGGGTAGCAGAGTTATTAACTCTGGCAGAGCAGGTATTTTTTTTCCCAATTAAGGAAAGCAAATGGCGAAGCCAGCAGTAAACCATAGCTGGGTGCGTCTGATTTTTAAAGGTTGCACACGCAGCCGACACGTGTCCACCGCCCTTAGGACGGACAGAGGCAGGACAAATAGAAATATTTTCCGTTTTTTTGCACCAAAAGGCAGCACTGCGTATATTCAATGAACATGAGAAGTTTAATAACTGTGCTGTGTCCCTGCTAATGTGTCACAGAACGTGAGGGTAGCAGAGTTATTAACTCTGGCAGAGCAGGTATTTTTTTTCCCAATTAAGGAAAGCAAATGGCGAAGCCAGCAGTAAACCGTAGCTGGGTGCGTCTGATTTTTAAACGTTGCACACGCAGCCGACACGTGTCCACCGCCCTTAGGACGGACAGAGGCAGGACAAATAGAAATATTTTCCGTTTTTTTCCACCAAAAGGCAGCACTGCGTATATTCAATGAACATGAGAAGTTTAATAACTGTGCTGTGTCCCTGCTAATGTGTCACAGAACGTGAGGGTAGCAGAGTTATTAACTCTGGCAGAGCAGGTATTTTTTTTCCCAATTAAGGAAAGCAAATGGCGAAGCCAGCAGTAAACCGTAGCTGGGTGCGTCTGATTTTTAAAGGTTGCACACGCAGCCGACACGTGTCCACCGCCCTTAGGACGGACAGAGGCAGGACAAATAGAATTATTTTCACTTGTTTTACAAGCAAAAGGCAGCACTGCGTATATTCAATGAATAATAACTGTGTTGTGGCCCTGCCTACACCATTCTTTCCCTGCAGTATCAATGGAGGGTGCAATGCTCTGCAGAGGCGATTTTGAGAAGTAAAAAAAAATGCAGCACAGCTAACAGCAGCCAGCACAGTACTGCACACGGTTAAATATGGCCCTAGAAAGGACCGTTGAGGTTCTTGAAGGCTACACTCACTCCTAACACTCTCCCTGCCTATGCAACACTTCTGTCCCTAATGCCGGGTGCAACGCTCTGCAGAGGCGATTTTGAGAAGAAAAAAATTGCCACTGCTAACAGCAGCCAACACACAGCTATCAGTGGCCCTAATAAGGACCTTTGGGGGGTCTTGAAGCCTACACTAACTACCAATTCTTTCCCTACAGCAGCTCCGGTACAAACAGCACTGTCCCTCATCTAACTCACACGGCATCTGAGGCGAGCCGCGGGAGGGGCCGACTTTTATATTCGGCGGACACCTGATCTTCCCAGCCACTCACTGCAGGGGGGTGGTATAGGGCTTGAACGTCACAGGGGGAAGTTGTAATGCCTTCCCTGTCTTTCAATTGGCCAGAAAAGCGCGCTAACGTCTCAGGGAAGGAAGTGAAAGTAACCCGAACACCGCATGGTGTTCGTTACGAATAACGAACATCACGAACACCCTAATATTCGCACGAATATCAAGCTCGGAAGAACACGTTCGCTCATCTCTAGTTGGGAAATATTGCAAAAATGAGATTCTCAAATCACAGTCGTTAACAATCCCTAAAATAAGGAAGAATAGGAAGCATTAAAGAGACCAAGATGAATGAACACAGAACTTGCACACATGTTAAAAACAAAGAAAAATATGCTTATTTAATGGAAAGAGGGTCTAAATAAGAATATAATGCGGTCTGTAGAAACTGTAGGGCAAGTGTCAGAAAAGCTAAAGCTAATAATGAATTGAGGCTTGCAACAGAGGCCAAGAGCAATAAAAAAGGATTTTGGGGGTATGTCAAAAGCAAAAGAAAGTCAAAGATGCTATTGGATGCTTACAAAATGAAAATGGTGAATTGGTTAAAAGGCCAAACTTTAAAATTCTTATTATGTATCTGTTTTCTCTCAGAAAGTAGATGTAGCATCAACTTATCTTCCCTGTGCTATTGGGGGAATAAAAGAATGCAGGCTATCTATAAGCAGAGAATTGGTGAGTGAAAACTTAGCTTACTTAAATTAATTCAAGTCTCACGGTCCAGTAAAGGAAGCAGTGGAGGTAATGGCTGAACCACCATAATCTTTGAAAATTCCTGGAGAACAGGAGAAGTCCCAGAAGATTGGAAAAGGACAAATGTTGCCTCTATCTTCAAAAAAGGAACAAGGTGGATCAAGGAAACTACAGGCCTGTGAGCCTGACTTCTATATCGGGAAAGATCTTCGAACAAATTATTAAACAGCATGTATGCCAGTACTTGGATGAAAATGGAGTAATTAACCAGATCCAGCATGGGTTTGTGACAAATAAGTCATGCCAGACGCATCTAATTTCCTTCTATGACAGAATCATCGGCTGGATTGATCAGGGAAATGCGGTGGATATAGTATATCTTGACTTTAGTAAAGCATTTGATAAAGTATCTCATACTTATTGAAAAAATGACCAAATATGGGATTGACAAGGCAACTGTAAGATGGATTCACAACTGTGATCGTACTCAAAGAGTGGTCCTAAATGGCTGCACATCCAAGTGGAAGAATGTATCAAGTGCAGTACCACAAAGCTCTGTCCTAGGCCCAGTGTTGTTCAACATTTTTATAAATGGATCTGGAAGAGGGAATTTATGGGAAACTGATCAAATTTGCTGATGACATAAAGCTAGGAGGACACTAGGGAAGAGAGAGAGTATTCAAAAAGATCTAGAAAGCTTGAACAGAGGGCAGCGACTAACAGAATGGTATTTAACAAGAAATGTAAAGTCCCACATCTGGGCGAGAAAAATGAAAAAAGCACATACAGAATGTGAGGAATCGGGCTAAGCAGCAGCACATGTGAAAAAGACTTGGATATACTAATAGATCATAGAGTGAACATAAGTCAACAATGTGATGCAGCAGCCAGAAAGGCAAACACAATTCTGGGATGTATTAAGAGAAG
The DNA here is from genome assembly GCF_035609145.1 of Eleutherodactylus coqui. Taxonomy (NCBI): domain Eukaryota; kingdom Metazoa; phylum Chordata; class Amphibia; order Anura; family Eleutherodactylidae; genus Eleutherodactylus; species Eleutherodactylus coqui. Next base: position 162,412,733 of record NC_089843.1, on the reverse strand, counting down.
CATAGGATCTGGTTCAAATATCTGAAGTGCTGTCACATTGCAGACAGATAAGCCCTATTCTCATTTGCACAAGGAAAGACTAGAAGCAATAGGATGAAAATAAAAGGGAGGAGACACAAATCAGATATTTAAAAAAAAATTCTGACAGTGCGGGTGATCAATGAAAAAAAGCAGGTTACTATGGGAAGTGGTGAGTTCTCCTTCAATGGAAGTCTTCAAACAAAGGCTGCACAAATATCTTTCTGGAATGATTAAGTGAATCCTACCCTGAGCCGAGGGTTGGACCAGATGGCCCTGGAGGTCCCTTCCAATTCTATCATTCTATGAAGTTAGAGAATTAGATTTGATACATTTTATGGTGGTGCACTTACTTTTTCAATTAACATTGAAACATCCAGTTGTGATCCATTTACTTTTCCTATTTAGGACCTAAAGAATGCTCCTGCCAAATTTCATGATTGGATGACATCGGGAAGTTAGAGAATTAGATTAGGTACATTACCCATGGGTGCCAATGCTTTTGCAATTAGCATTGAATAATCAAGTTGTGACACCTTTACTTTTCCTATTTAGGACCTAAAGAATGCTCCTGCTAAATTTCATGTTTGTACGACACCGGAAGTTAGAGAATTAGTGGCGAGTCAGTCAGTTAGTCAGTCAGTAAGTCAGTCAGTGAGTCAGTCAGTGAGGGCTTTCACCTTTATATTTATAGATGAAATATCCTGTTTCTCTGTTTTTCACCCATGCTTGTCTTATCTGTTTAGAATTTTGCAAGTTAATTTCGCTAACTCAGCCCCCATCCATTGAATGCCATCTGTCACCAAGTCTTTAGAATTTTTTTTACAGGAGATAATGCAGAGTTTACCTCTAATTCAGAAGATTTGAAGTTTCAAAATCTTATCTGCAAAGTGTGAAAGAATCCGTGTCAACCGATGCAGAACACATCTTGTCCCCCTGCCAATACTCTTAGCTTAAACATTAGATGTTGACCCATATTTCAACACAGAGATCATCCCTTCATCCAATAAAATAGGTGGGGATATTTTACGGTATATTCATTTTCAGACATTGAATCTGCAGATTGTATCACTTCAAAGGTGAAGTGGAACTACTGTACAGTAGCTCCTGGGCATTGCTTAGGCCAAGGCTCATGACTTCATGTAATTTTCAATGCTTTTTAACTGACTGTGACATTATACTATTCTTTAATACAAATATCTATCCCACGTTAAAATAAAATGTAATCCTCCCATTCCAAGTGACTGGAATAAAACTGCAGCATTCTCACAAGCCCACCTACATAACTCAACAGTATTTAAAAGGAGGTATTAACCCCTTTAATTCACACAGAATAATATGTTTGAATGCAATGTAATTCTAGTTATTAGGGCTTATAATATATCACATGAATAGAGTAAATGCATTAAAAAGGATCTGCAATAGCAAATAACTAACCCTGGCACTGTGCCACCACCGCAAGTTGAATAGCTTTTCAAGGTATTTTGTTTATTTGTATATATATTTCATAATTGATGTAGCCATGCAGGGTTATACAATCCATTTTTATATTCTGCAGTGTTATGCAGGCAATGCATTCACAAACTTCAGTCCTTGTCCCCCATTTAACTAGCAATCAACTGTAATTAAAAGTGTTGTCTCAGGAAGACAACACTTTTTAAAAAACAACGTAGTCTGGCTTCTCTGACTTCTAGTGAAAAACTGTTACCACCAGGGTAAGCCATATGTGGCTATACATACATGTCCCCTCCACTCTTCCTCTAGCAGAGGGGTGTCAAACTCATTTTCGCTGAGGACCACACCAGCTGTGTGGTTGCCTTCAAAGGGCTGATTAGATTATAAGTGTAGGACTGCATAGAATAGTAACCCCCATATTGGCCCAGTAGTAATAGTGCTCCTATAATGGCCCCAGTAGTAATAGTGACCCCAATAGTGATCTTGGTAATAATAGGGTCTTCCATAGTGGCCCCAGTAGTCATTGTGATTCCAGTAATAATAGTAACCCTGATAGTGGCCCCAGTAGCAAAAGAGTCCCCCATAGTGGTCCTAGTAGTGAAGGTCACCACCTTTGGGAGCCCAGTTTTAATAGTGACCCCCATTTTGGCCCCAGTAGCAATAGTGACCACCATAGTGGCACCGGTAGTTGTAGTGTGTTCTGGCGCTAGGTTTGGAATAGAGTCACAGGTTTAGTTACCGTGCAGGCCCAGAGAATAGTCAGAAGGGAAGTCAGGGGTCAGCAGTGGGTGGTCTCAGTTGCAGTACAGATAGATGAGGCGAGTAACATAGTCAGAAGGGAAGTCAGGGGTCAGCATCGGGTGGTCTCAGTTTGCAGTACAGGTGGATGAGGCGAGTAGCGTAGTCAGAAGGAAAGCCAGGTGTCAACAGTAGAAAGAATCAGTAGAAATGCAGAGGAGCAGGTGGAAGAGGACCTTGATCAAAGGCTAATGGAGCACAATAATCACGTGCTGGTGCAGTGCCAGGGTCAGGCTTTTAAAATGAGCCTAATCAGGAAACAGAGGCGGAGTCAGGACCAGAAGGCAGGAGATAGATTACTGGGATCAGGGAACAAGGCTGAGAGTCATGCAGGGGAACTGTCCACAGAATGGAGGGTTCAGTAGTGAGAACTACTGACTGGAGCACAGGAGTTCCCTGGTTTGATTCCTCACAGTTGTAATAGTGACTCCCATAGTGGCCCAGTAGTAATAGTGGCCCCTATATTGGTGGCCATAGCAGTAATAGTTACTCATAATGTCCACTCTAAAAGCATTCTACTAACCCATTCTACTGCCCGACATGGGAGCAGCGTCAGCCACTGCTGAATCTGTGACCTCTGACCTCTCCCCTTGACATCTGCATGGCAGACAGGTCAGGTCAGCAGTCCCAGACTCTACACTACTGCCACTGGATCAGACATGTAGGCTGGGTGAGTGGAATGGCTGGCAGACTGCTGCATGGCCAGCAGGCCACATAAAATGAGAAGACAAATTCAGCCTGCAGGCCTTGTGTTTGACTTGTTTCTCTAGGAAGTCCACATGTCCTAGGGCATCTTTAGGACACTTTTACTTTCTGAGAGGTTGCTTCATTTTTTCAAACACTTTAGGCATATTTCTGCCAAGATGTTTTTCCAATCCATCAAAATAGTAAATCTATGGGTGCTTTATATTTATCATGGATTTTCATGCTGTTTTTTCTTCAACCAAGTCTTACTGAACTCTTTTTCATATTGCTATCTATTCCACCGTATTTCCTACCTTCTATCATCAAAGAAAGCTTCAGTTCTCCCTCAACTCCTTCTAAACCTATTCCTGTTTTTTTTTTTTTTCGTATTGCTTCTTACTGTCCCACTGCCTACTAACATCATCTAAAGGCATATTCCCATGGTGCCTAGTAATAAAAGTTACTTCAATAAAATGCACATGTTGTTTGCAACAATTTCCGCACACTCATAAACTCTTCATTTCCCATAGCCTATGCTTCCTTTATCTAACAGAAACATATCTGACACAGCTTTCACTATACAATTCTCTTATGGTGGTCTTCAATTTACACAGACTTGCTGCTTTGGCAACAAACATGGTGAAGGAATTTGCCTTCTTTTATTAGATAACTGGACTTTCACCCCTACTCCATCTCTACTCACCCTCACCATCCCATCTTTTGAATTATACTTGCTCTGCATCTATTCTCACTCTAATCTCTGTGTGACCGTCATCTGACCACCAGGCCCTACCACCACCTTTATTGACTACTTCACTACCGGGCTCATGTTTTTCCTTTCATCTAATATCTCCACTATCATGGGTGACTTCAACATCCCCATTGACACATGCTATTTAGCTGCCTTCAAACTCCTATCACTCTCTTCCTCCTTTGGCTTCTCACAGTGATTCTCTACAGTTACTCACAAAGACCTTATATTTACCCACCTCTGTTCCCTATCTAACCTTTCAAATTCACCTCACCTTTGAATTCCCTTAATATGTACTGGAGGTGAGATCATAGCCTGAGCTAACAGCTCTATATCTAATGGACTGCATTCTAAAATATTTGCTTTTTCACCATTATTCTTACTTGCAAACTAATCCTTCTGAATTTTACCTCGACCGACTGCAGAACTGCCACAAGTAATTTATCCAGTCTTCTGATCATGGCTGTGAAATGACTAATTCCTTTCTAATGACTCAAACATCCATCAAATATATTTACGTGGTGTGACAAAGTCAAAAAAATCTCACGTTTAGTAGAGTTGTCCAGTTGGGAATCTTAAACTCATGAGAAATTAGCTGACCTGTGGTTCCCTTGGAAGTTTTGGGCAATGACACACTCTTTGTGAAATTCACCCTCCTTGGCCTAATTTTCCTATCCCATAATAGTATGACTGTATTTCCACAGTTACAGACATACTTCTCTTTAAAATAATTGTAACAATGTTCTCCTATATACGAGAAAGATTGTACAAGTATCTGGAGATTTACCTAGTTAGAAGACTAACTACTGGTGAGTGAAATGTCCTTCTATACTTTTTTCTACTATGTAGCATTATTTATATTGTCGTTGGATCATTTGTAGCCTATGCTACTGTTTTTGTCCCTTTTTTTTTTACCTTTTTGATATGTATCTCTTTGCTTGTAAGACTTATACTAATCACATTAAAAATTTGTTAAAAATAACTCTCAAATTTCCTTCTAACTAGAATATACTTTCATTTTCTTTACTTTTCTCTTCAACAGCTCCCCAGTCCAGAAACTAGCACATCCTTGTAGGAATCGCAAATGTTTTCATATGCGTACACTCTAACTCTCTTCTACCACTCTCTACCATAATCTTCTCTTCATGATGCAGACACAACCCTTGTTTTCTACAAAACCACAATCACTTTAGCTTTCAGCTCAGTTGTCCCTCTTACACATAAAAGAACTTCATGAATCAATAGAGAACACTGGCACACCAATCTGACAAGAAAACTGCAGAGTGGCGGCGTTGGAACAAAAAAAAAAAACTTCAAAGAAGATTTTAAAACGTGCAAGCAGTTCTCAGCTTTACGTCTGCACTCACTTTTACCAAAAATGACTACTTTTCTACTCTTGTATCCTCCCTTTCTCACAATCCTAGACAAAGATTCAATACTTTTAACTCCATTCTCTGTCCGCTATGAACCCTCCCATATTTCTCATCCCAGCTGTGGCTTTTGTCACATACCATGATTCAAACATAAAATCAACAACATTAAAGAGAGCTTTAACCTACAGTCCTGTAACCCCTCTACAAAACTGCCCAATGCTGCTGTTCCGCAACCTGCTTCTCCACTGCTTTCCAACCTACTCTCCCGATTATACCTCACCACCTGCACACTTGACCCAACCACCTCTCAGCTCATCCCCAACCTTTACTTTCATGTTTGCACCGGTCCTATCCCATCACTTAAACCTTTCGTTCTTTCATTTTTAAACATGTAATCATAACACCTATGCTTAAAGTCACCCCCCGACCCATCCTCTTTGTCCAACTATTGCTCCAGCTTGTTTGCCTCAATTGCCTCAAAATTCTTGGAATAACACATACACTTTAAATTATCCTCCCACCTGTAATCCAATTCAATGTTCTACCAGCTACAGTATGGCTTCTGACTCTACCACACTATAGAAACTGCCTTAATCAAATTCACTAATGATCTGCTATCTGTGCAAGCCTCAAAATATTACTCTGTGCACTTCCATCTATATGTGTCCTCTACTTTCAACACTGCCAACCAATCCTTCATGTTATTGCTTGGCATCCTTAATGTGGCCTTCCCCTGAATCTCCAAATACCTCACTGATTGAACATTTAGTGTTTCCCCCACACTCCGCCTCCCTATCCCCTCCCCCTCTGTCAGTTGTGTAATTGAAGGGTCTGTCCTGGGATGCCAGATCTTCACCATCTATACAGTAGGCCTGGAGCAGCTGATAGTATTCTATGGCTTTAAATGCTACCTTTAAAGGGGTTCTGTCATTAAAAATTAAAATTAAAAATTCTATACTCACCTATTCCTGCCCCGTCAGTCTAATTACCAGATCTTCTCCTCGCTGATCTTCTCCTGTCTCCTATAGTCCCAGGATGGGGAGTCACCTCATCTCTAGCTGGCCAATTCTTCTGCTTCCTGTGATCTTACGTACATTCACAGGCAGTCTTCTTCCTGCCCGGCAATGTACTCTACATCACTACATCACAGTCTGGCAGATAGCGCCGACCTATTTCAGAGACTGCTCATGCGTGCTGTCTCTGCAGTAAATCAGCATTCCTTCCTAGCCAGTGAAAGCTACGTCACAGGGACGTTGTTAGGTCTGCAAAGGACGTGCTGGGCAAGCACCTGCAGACATGCACAATAATTGCTCCCAGTGCGGCGGCCAAAACAAACTGACAAATAATAAATGGGAAGTCCTTTCCTAAACATGTAACAAACAAGGGAGAGGGTCCTGCCTGACACGGCAGACTGATTGCGTCAATAGATGGGGGCCTGCACTCATTCCTGGGACCTAAGTAACCCTACTTGGCCAAACTGATAAGGGACAAAACAAAATAAAACACAGCACTTAGCTTTAGTAGAATAAGGTGCAGCACTCAGAGCCATCCGGAAAAAGGAACAGTGAACACCATGCTGATCGTGGAAGCCACTAACTGCCAGTTCAGACAGTGAGCAAATAACGATTTACAGCACCTTAGCTTCCTGTCCATCCCAGCTAAATATCCAGCTAATCATCCACAGATATGAGCACACTGCATCACACCCACTAAGCTAGAAGGCGCAAAGCCATGTCTAAAACCTGCACCGCACTCCGTCAACCGGACAGCGATCCCAGCACTGCTGCAACAGTACCTCCCCTTTCAGAAGGAGCCCCAAGACCCTTAAGACCAGGTCACTTAGGATTCATCCTATGAAAATTTTTCACTAATCGGTTCGCATTGATGTCCGCTGCTGGTACCCAAGACTTCTCCTCAGGACCATAGCCACGCCAATGCAACAAATACTGGAGAGATCTCCCAACTAGGCGAGAGTCCACTATCTGACCTACCTCAAAATGAACATCTCCATCCCCCACAACTGGGGCCGACAGACATGAACCATTGCCAGAATCCACAAATTTTTTCAACAGAGATTTATGAAACACATTATGGATTCTCATAGAACTGGGAATCTCTAAACGAAAAGACACCGGACCAATTCTTTCCATGATTTTGAATGGACCGGCGAATTGTGGACCCAACCTGAATGACCACTGTTTGATTTTTATGTTCATAGTAGACAACCAAACCAAGTCCCCACCAAGAAATTTTTTAGCTGAGGTCCCCGTAAAATCCAGCAGTCTATTGTTTAGCGCAAATTCAGGCAAAGGCCTCAATCTCACAGCAGGAGAATTCTGAGGTGACTTAGTTTTGGAACAAACCTCACAGGATGCAACAAAACTGAAAACATGCTATTGCAAAGATGGCCACCAAAACCATCTTAAGAGTAGCTTCTGGGTATTATTGATTCCCGGGTGCCCAGCCAACCCAGGATTGTGCATGTCAGACAGTACCTGCAGACTCAAATGGTCAGAAGCAAACAGCTTTTCCGCCAGCAACCATGCTGGTGACAAGTCCTGCGCATTACAGACCTGCTCCTCCAACCCCTCCGAAAGAATGGTAGTGAGAGGTTGTTCTTAAATAACGGGAATGAAACTCCCTGAAATGGCATCAGCCCTAATGTTTTTAATGCCTGGTCGACTTGTAACAAGAAAGTCAAAACGCGAAAGAAACGATGACTATCGTGCTCATCTCGGGTTAAGTCTCTTGGCTGACTCCAGGTAGATTAAGTTTTAGTGATCCATAAAAACCGTAACCTTATACTGAGCTCCTACCAACCAGTGTCGCTACTTCTCCAACGCCTACTTAATTGCCAAGAGTTCTCTGTCACCAATGTCATAATTGCGGTCAGCCGGCAAAAACTTGCGTGAAAAAAAAGCATAAGGCCGAAGATTTTGCAATGTATTGGTATCCTGGAATAGCACTGCACCTACCCCCACCTCTGAGGTATCCACCTCCACTACAAACAGTCTGGACGAGTTCGGTTGTACCAAAACCTGAGCCACCGCAAAAATACCTTCAACGCCTGAAAGTATTGTAACACCCCTTCTTGTGAAAACACCTCAGCAGAGACAGACCAATCATCAGGTATTTGGCTTGCACAGGAGACACTTCTACTTAAATACAACAATCCGTACAGTAGGGGCTCCACTTAACAATATCTCCCTTCTCCCAATCTACCATGGGATTATGCAACCGCAACCAGGGCAAACCCAAGATGATTTGCGCCGGAAGAGATTCTATTACGTACAAAATGATGACATCCGTGTTAAATAATCCAATTTTTAAACAAAGGTTTGGTACACAAAATGTCAAAAACCTCTGAGACAATGGAGAGGCATCAATATCAGAGACGTGGATGGGGAAATCCAGAGGTTTTACCTCTAACCCACACTGCTTGACCGTCTCTTGATGGATAAGATTGACGCCCGCTCCACAATCCAAGAAAATCGTGATTGGATCAATACCACCCTCAGCAAGTATCTCAGCGGGAAGCTCCAGCCTAGGGGATGACATTCAAGCAATTATTGGACCTAGAGAGGTCTCCCCCCTAACCTCCCGACTACCTAGTCTTCCTAGCTGAGAGTTATGGCGAGGATAATTTTGCAGGAACTGTTCTGTCTGGTTGTAGTGGAAACACCACCCTTTGCTTTGACCCCTCTTCCACCTACGGGCATTGCAAAGAACTGAACCCTCCCCATCCATAGGCAGGGAAGCAGGAATATGAAAAAGCTTCTCATGTCTTCCCCTAATCCATCTTCCTACACTAATGGCTATAGACATTGCTGCATCAAGACTTTAAGGCCCGGGATGCCCCTACAAAAGGTCCTTAATCTTATTCGCTATGCCGCAATAAAACTGACTCCGCAATGCAGGGTCATTTTAACAAGTCTTAGACGACCAGCGTCGAAATTCAGAGCAGAACTCCTCAATAGGAGAATCCCCCTGACGTAAGTTTCTGAGTCTCCCCTCTGCCAGTGAGACCCTATCAGGGTCATCATAAATTAACCCTAAGGAACTGATCTACAGAGCGCAAAGCTTTAGAAGAGGCGAGCAAGGAAAATGCCCATGCCTGGGGGGCACCCTGCAACCTGGAAATAATGATTCTCACCCTCTGGAGCTCGTCACCTGAGGACAGGGGGCGTAGGCTGAAATAAAGTTTGCAGAACTCTTTGAAACAAAAAAATTTTAACCTATCTCCAGAAAAGTGATCTGGAAGATGAATCTTAGGCTCTTTAATATAAGCCTCCAAGACCGGTTGCTTCTGTTTAATCTCAGCAACCTCCAATGCCAGCGTGTTTAGCTGACAAGATAACACCTCAATGGGATTCATCTTAACTAAAGGTAAACAATAACCCACCGAGTAAGTATGGTTGTAAATTCTGTTACCACTGCAAAGGACATGCTGGACAAGCACTTGCAGATGTGCACAATAATTGCTTACAGTGCAGTGGCCAAAACAAACTGACAAATAATAAATAGGAAGTCTTTCCCTTAACACGTAATGAACGAGGGAGAGGGCCTTGCCTGACATGGCAGACTGATCACATTGATAGATGCAGGCCTGCACTCGTTCCTGGGGCCTAAGTAACCCTACTTGGCCAAACTGATAAGGGACAAAACAAAATAAAAAACAGCAGTTAGCTTTAGTAGAATAAGCTGCATCACACAGAGCCATCTGGAGTAAGGAACAGTGGACACCACACTGACCACGGGGGTCACTAACTGCCAGCCCACACAGTGAGCAAATGACAATTTACAGCACCTTCGCTTCCGGTCGATCCCAGCTAAATATCCAGCTAATCATTCACAGATGTGAACACATTGCATCACACCCACTAAGCTAGAAAGTGCAGAACCATGTCTAAAACCTGCACCGGACTCCGTCAAGCTGGCAGCGATCCCAGCACTACTGCAATAGACGTGACCTTCACTGACCTGCAGGAAGAAGAATGCAAGAAATGCTAGCTGCATAACAAGAATCAGAGTCTTGCGGTGATCTGACACTGGGGACTGGTTAAGATCCGTGAGAAGAAGATATGGTAAGGAGTCTGCCTGTGGAGGAATAGGTGAGTATAGAATTTTATTGTCTAATGACAAAAACTCTTTAGGCTGAAATCTGCTTCACTATCTCTCTCTACTATCCAGAGTTACAGAGTTTCCATCAGCTATAGCCTCCTTCTTCTTTTCACAAGTTTTAAAAGTCAACATGGAAAAATTGAAATTCATCATCTGGAACTTAGACCTAGACCTCAGTTAATTACTTTATATGTTGCCTAATTCCACAGGTTTGCTGACTCGGAATACCATTTGATTCTGCCCTGACTTTCAAGCCAGATATGCAAGCCCTTGCCACCCCTGCTGCATCCAACTTAAAAGTGTCTCTTGGATATAATCTTTCCTAAATCTCTATACTTGTGCCTGCCTTTTTGAATTCCTATATTGTACTAGCTGATATTCCCTGTGCTATTGAAGGAATTTAAAAAATGCAGGCTATCTATAAGCAGAGAAATTGTGAGGAAACACTTAGTTAAAGGGGTTGTCCCGAGGCAGCAAGTGGGTCTATACACTTCTGTATGGCCATAATAATGCACTTTGTAATGTACATTGTGCATTAATTATGAGCCATACAGAAGTTATAAAAAGTTTTATACTTACCTGCTCCGTTGCTAGCGTCCTCGTTTCCATGGTGCCGACTAATTTTCGCCCTCCGATGGCCAAATTAGCCGCGCTTGCGCAGTCCGGGTCTTCTTCTTTTCTGAATGGGGCTCCGTATAGCTCCGTGTAGCTCTGCCCCGTCACGTGCCGATTCCAGCCAATCAGGAGGCTGGAATCGGCAATGGACCGCACAGAAGCCCTGCGGTCCATGGAGACAGAGGATCCCGGCGGCCATCTTCAGCAGGTGAGTATGAAGACGCCGGACCGCCGGGATGCAGGTAAGCGCTGTGCGGGTGGTTTTTTTAACCCCTGCATCGGGGTTGTCTCGTGCCGAACGGGGGGGGGGGTTTAAAAAAAAAAAAACCCGTTTCGGCGCGGGACAACCCCTTTAAGGGCTCTTACACAATTGGATTTTTTTAATGCTGCAATATCGCTGCGTTTTTTTAACATGATTGTCAATGGGACTTTCTAATGTTAGTTTTTAACATTAGAAAGTCCCATTGACAATCGCATAAAAAAAACACAAGTGGGTAAGAGCTCGCATTTTTTAACACAATTGTCAATGGGACTTTTTAATGTGAGTTTTTAGGCCTCCTGTCCCCGGCCGAGGTGAAATATCGCTAGCGATATTCCGCCGCGGGGGATGAGGGGGGAAAAGCTGACAGGTCTCCTCCATGAGCCTATCTAACGATTTAAATCCCGCGAGCAGAGAATCGCTATGATTCTCCGCTCGTGGATGCTGGCGCTGCGCTTTTCACAGCAATGCTATGGAAGGCTTCACAGAGCGTGATCTGTGGGCGATTTATCGCCCGCGGATCATCACCTGTGGACAGGCAGCCTTAACATTAAAAAGTCCTATCGACAATCGCGTTAAAAAAAATGCAGCAATATTGCAGTATTAAAAAAACGCAAGTGGATAAGAGCCCTAACTTAAACGAATTCAAGTCCCCAGGTCCAGATAAAACACTCACTATAATCTTTGAAAATGCCCACAGAACAGGACAACTCCCTGAAGAAGTGCAAATGTCTCCATCTTCAAAAAAGGGAAGAAGATGTACCCAGGAAACTACAGACCTGTGATCCTGACTTCTATACTGGGAAAGATCTTTGAACAAATTATTAAATAGCATGTATGCAAGTACTTGGATAAAAATGAAGTAATTAACCAGAGCCAGTATGGGTTTCATAGAATCACACAATGGTAGAGTTGGAAGGGACTTCCAGGGTCATCGGGTCCAACCCCCTGCTCAGTGCAGGATTTACTAAATCATCCCAGACAGATATTTGTCCAGCCTTTGTTTGACACTTCCATTGTGGAGGAACTCACCACCTCCCATGGTAACCTGTTCCACTCATTGATCGTTGATTTGTAACAAACAAGTCATGCCAGACTAATCTAATGTCCTTAGATCAGGGAAATGCGGTGGATAAAGTATATATAGGATATAGTATATATCATATGTATAGTATATCTTGACTTTAGTGAAGCTTTTGACAAAGGATTTTATACCATCCTTATTGAAAAATGACGAAATACAGGAACGATAAGGTAACTGTAAGGTTGATTCACAGCTGGATGAGTGATTGTAAAAAGAGAGGACATGGTGTTAGAGACATTAGACAGACAGTCGGTAATGTTTTGCAGGAAAGGTGCTGAGATGTCATGGGAGGAAGTGTATAGCTGGGTGTCGTCAGCACAGAGGTGATATTGGAGGCCAAATCTGCGGATGGTTTGTCCAATTGGGGCTGTGTATATAAAGAGAAGGAGGCCGAAGACCGAGCCCTGGGGGACCAGTGAAGGAGACACTAAATGAGCAGTCAGAGAGGTAGAAAGAGAACCAGGATAGAGTAGTGTCCTTTAGGCAGATAAAGCAAAGCATAGCAAGGAGGAGGTTATTGTTGACAGTGTCAAAAACAGCAGAGAGGTCAAGGAGGATAAGTAGGGAGTAGTAGCCTCTAGACGTGGCCATTATTGGCTCATTTGATACATTTCTGAGGGCAGTTTTTCTCAAGTGTAAGGGCCAAAGCCAGACTGGAGGGGGTTGATGAGAGAGTTATCAGAGAGAAATCATGTGAGGTAGGATTTGACCAGATGTTCAAGTAGTTTGGAGATGAAGGGGAGGTTAGAGAGGGGTCAGTAGTTGGCAGCATCGGTTGGGTCAAGTTTTGGTTTCTTCAGCAGAGGGGAAATGTAGCGTTTAAATGAAAAGGGAAAGATACAAGAGGTCAGGGAGAGGTTCAAGATGGTGGTAAAGTGGGTAATGACAACTGGGGAAAGGGACCAGAGGAAGTGTGAGGGAAGAGGGTCGCTAGCACAGGTGGTGGGGCCAGCAGCAGAAAGGAGTCTGGAGACTTCTTACTCTGTTGTTGGTTCTAGTATACATAGTGAGTGAGTGGTGGATGCAGTGGGGTACCACAAGGCTCTGTCCTGGGCCAAGGGCCAAGTTCAACATTTTTATAAATTATCTGGAGGAGGGAATTTAGGGAAAACTGATCAAGTTTGCTGATGATACAAGGCTAGGAGGGATGGCTAACACTGGAGAAGAGAGCAAACTTAAACAGTGGGTGGTGACTAATAAAATGGTATTTAACAAAGAGAAATGCAAAGTACCTCATCTAGGCAAGAAAAATGAAAAAAGCGCATACAGAATGGAAGGAATTGAGCTAAGCAGCAGTACATGTGAAAAAGACTTGGGTATACTAATAGATCATAGACTGAATATGAGTCAACTCTGTGATAAAGTAGCAAAAAAGGCAAACACAATTCTGGGATGTATTAAGAGAAGCATAGAGTCTAGATCACGTGAGGTAATTATCCCCCTCTACTCTTCCTTAGTCAGACCTCATCTGGAATACTGTATCCAGTTCTGGGCACCCCACTTTAAAAAAGACATAGACAAACTGGAGCAAGTTCAGAGTTACCAAGATGGTGAGCGGTCTGCAAATCATGTCCTATGAGGAATATTTAAAGGATCTGAGAATGCTTACCTTGCAAAAAAGAAGGCTGAGAGGAGACTTAATAGCTGTCTACAAATATCTGACTAGCTGTCACAGTGCAGAGGGATCAGCCCTATTCCCATTTGTACAAGGAAAGACTAGAAGCAATGGGATGAAACTGAAAGGGAGGAGACACAGATTAGATTTAAGACAGTGAGGGTGATCAATGAGTGGAACAGGTTACCATGGGAGGTGGAGAGTTCTCCTGCAATGGAAGTGTCAAACAAAGGCTGGACAGACATCTGTCTGGGATGATTTAGTAAATCCTGCACTGAGCAGGGGGTTGGACCCGATGACCCTGGAAGTCCCTTCCAACTCTACCATTGTGTGATTCTATGAAACCCATACAGGCTCTGGTTAATTACTTCATTTTTATCCAAGTACTTGCATACATGCTGTTTAATAATTTGTTCAAAGATCTTTCCCAGTATAGAAGTCAGGATCACAGGTCTGTAGTTTCCTGGGTACATCTTCTTCCCTTTTTTGAAGATGGAGACATTTGCACTTCTTTAGGGAGTTGTCCTGTTCTGTGGGCATTTTCAAAGATTATAGTGAGTGTTTTATCTGGACCTGGGGACTTGAATTCGTTTAAGTTAGGGCTCTTATCCACTTGCGTTTTTTAATCCTGCATTGTGCAGTGGGTGGACCAGATGACCCTGGAATTCTCTTCCAACTCTACGATACTATGATACGTATCAGACAGGAGATTGCATTGTATGAAAGAGACGTCCAGAGTGTGATATGCAATCAGGTGGGGGGCAGGATAGGGATGGAAAATGTATTTTCGCTGCAATGGCCATTTAATACTGCATTCAACATCTCACAACATCTGCACCAACTATAAAGCCTTGATATATATAAGTATATGCCATACAGTTATATATATCATCCTGGGACTTATATGGGATATATTCTGGGATATATGTCATCCTGGGATGATTTAGTGATGCTGCACTGAGCAGGGGATTGGACCAGATGACCCTGGAGGTCCCTTCCAACTTTATGAATCTATGTCTTTTGCTTAGACTACTGCAACAGCCTTCTCTGTGGCCTTCTATCTAATATTCTTGCAGCCATCCAATCCACCCTCAACTCCACTGCTGGCTAATTCACCTCTCACATGTTACTCCTCTGCCTCTGTTCTTTGCCATGGAGTAAATAGGCAAATGGTGGTGAAATAGCGCAACTTTCCAAGAGGCAAAATAGAAGCAGCATGTCTGCAATCTTATAGTTTGTGACCAGCTTTTCATGTATTAAATTATCTTAAGTACATTATCTTATGTAATATAATTACCCCCCCCTCTTTTTCTTATATATAGCACCCTTGAATTAATAGCACAATAAAATAAATAATAATAACAATAAATATGTATATTTCTCAGTCACACTCTTCCATCGCCACATTCTTATCAAGTTACCACCACAACATGTTGATCCTATTACAGGACTATGACCAAACAAGCACTAAGGCAAAATTGGCAAAATGTGATGCTGTCATAGTGGCAGGAAAGCTATTGTGCAGTATCCATGCCAGTAACAGCATGGCCCAATGATGAATTGACAATTCTAACCCTGATAAAAATATGTGTCAATTCCAAAAACATATATGTTTCTGTTTCATTTAATCCACTTAATCCACTGGCTCAGTAGACCCTTAGGACGAACAATCTCTCAAGGATACCTTTTGCCTTGTTTTTTTTTGGATTACGGCTTTGTTTAACTCATGTGCTAAGCAGTCATGTCCTCATCTATTATCCCCTGGTGTAGAGAGTTCACGACTATACATTTCATCATGCTCCATTATAGAGCAAGGACAGTATAGTAATATCCTGTATACAACCTGTGGACTGAATGATCACATGATCCATTGGATATTGGCAAAAGGTCCAAGTTGTTGGGTCTTACAAGAAAATTTATGAGCATCACAATACAGGACATGCAAAAAAAAAGATATTGCCCTTGGATGTCAACATAAAAATGTAAACGGTGAAAATTAACCCTTTCCAATCCACTGTCTGACGTCTTAAGACATTATGATTTAAGGCTGTACAGCTCCATTGTTGAAAGACGTCGTCGGGGTTCTCTTGGTGTATATAGCCAGCCTCTCTGCTTTTGGAGCCTATCCAATGTGTCACCTCTTGCAGTATTGGCTTTACCAGCATACAGCGCCATTATATAATGGCAGAAAAAGAGTAAACCCCCTAGGAAAACCAGGATGCAAATTGCATTGGAAAGGTTTAAAGTAAAAATCTAGCAATAAATTAATTTTATACAGTAAACATTTGTCCAAATGCCATACACCAAACATGCTAAACTATACATATTATATTATATGAATAAATACATAGAACAATGCCAAGCGCATTGTAAGAATCTACTAGAGTACACATTTTAAAGCATTTCAATATTTTGTTATTTTTGAACAGTTTACTTTAAAACCTGAAAAATGAAAAAATATATTTTGATAAAAATGACAAGAAGTAAAAATAATTTGATGCAAAAATTGTTTGGCGGCTCTAGCAAATATAAAAAGTAATAGCTGCATAAATTAAAATTGCAAGGACTAAAAGTAAGTAAGACAGCATAAAGTTCCATTACAGCTGTGTGTGTATGCGAGTTTCGTGCAACAGTTTTGAGACAAATATTTATTTCTATGAAACAAGGCATGAAGTAAAAAAGTTGTATCAAAATTCATACGATAAGTTAAATATTAGATGCAGAGTTTTGCAACAAATGTCTGTGTCCCTGACTTAATTAATTGAACATTGATGCATTTTTTCAGTGTAATCATAATGTAATACTTAGGGCTTCTTCAGAGTAACGTGATCTTGTCCCACGTTGATTTTCAGGGCCGCAAAACGAGCCAAAACGTAACCATTAATTTCAATGGTTCTGTTTTTACTAGTGGGATTCTCACACGTTTATACTACGTTCGAGAGAAGATAGGATTTGTCCTATCTTTTTGCATGTAGTTTTCCTATGTTTGAGGAAGATAGTGCAGGACTAGAGTTGAGCGAACGTACTCTGCTGAGCTTGATGCTCGTTCGAGTATTAGCGTACTCGATGGTGCTTGTTACTCGAACGAGCATCACACTGTGTTCGACCCCGCCCCAGTTTTTGGCTCCTACCCGCTGTGACGTGCCTGTTTTGGCCCCTCCCCGCCACAGCGCGCATGTCAATGGCAATTTTTTTTTGGCTGGGAGAGAGAGAGAGAGAGAGAGAGAGAGGGAGAGAGAAAGAGAGAGAGAACACACGTACCAAGAAAAAAAAAGCTCGGGACCTGGCGTCCCACATACAAAAATGCTCGAGTCTCCCATTGTAGTTAATGGGGTCGTTACTTGAGTAGAGCTCTCGAATTTTATGAAAAGCTTGACTCGAATAATGCGGACCCGAGCACTTGGGTGCTCGCTCATCTCTAGGCAGGACCCATCTTCCTGCTTTTCTTTTTTTTCAAACTCACACACAATAGCGCAGAGCTTGAATAGTGAAAAAAAACCTAGAGGTTCATGCGCTAATACGCTTCATAGCGGTGAGCGTATTAGCCCATGCGCCCATCTGTTTCAGACCTTATTATGGTAAATTTAAGGGGCAAAGGTATAGGGGGTGCAGAAACGGCAGTCACACTGCAGGGGGAGCAGTTGTATTGCCCCCTAAGAACATAACTGAAGTTTCAGGTGAATTTCCAGAATAAGCTGCCTGCGTGTGTACATGAGGAGTAATGCTAGTTCTGGGCATCATATGTCTGGTGTATGGAATTTTTCACTAATTTCCCTCCCTACAGGCTTCATATCTAATTGCCAGTTTTCCTTGAGCTAATGGGTTAAGACTAGCTGCTATGACATCTCCTATACACTGTACATGTAGAGAAGAGCAGATCTTCCTCTCTATTTCTCTATAGCTCATCCTCAGAAGCAGCAGCATTATGGAGGACATTGTACAACAGTACTGCGCAATGTACAAATCATTTACTAGAGCCTTCAATAGCATCTCTGTTTGTGTCTATCTGCCTCTCTCACCCTACAAGTGCTTGCTCCTTCTCCCTCCTCTCTCCATAAACATCTATAAGACGCATGTACCTTAATTAGAAATGAGTGAGCATGCTCAGTAAGGTCAGGTAAGATCTCTCTCACTCTCCCTCCCACTCCCCTCCGCTCTCCCCCGCCACCCCCTGCCCCCACTCCCTCCCCGAGCACGCTCGGTGGAGAAGGCAGTTACTCGAGGTTACTCGCTCATCTCTAACCTTAATCCTTCAGGAAGCTGCTCTGTTAGGGGATAATGTGATGCTATCTCTGTCAGTCTGTGCAGTTTTTTGCGGTAAAGCATAATGACTAGTATATGCATGTTATGGCTGCTATCATATAGACATAATGGTTGAGACATTTAATGGGTACTTTTGTAGAGACACCCACATACTGAAGAGCTGACTGTAGTTCTCCATAGACATACAGAGATAGTGTAAGTGGGTTAGTTAACATTTTATGTTGGTACGTTTGGATATTTTGTACTATAAAAGTGTCTCTTTAACTTTAAGATGGCTCAGGAAGCAGCAGGCTCTTGGCGCGTGACCTTTGACTGGCTTTCAGGAGGAGCAAAGTTAAAATTTGTGTGGCAAGCTGGGCAGTATATTGTGGAGAAACTCCTGGTAGTACAAGGATACAAAGTCACACAGCCGAAGTGTGTTTAGTCCACTGTTTACTAAACTGTTTGTGAACTTTTCTTACTTTTGGATATAACATCTGGTATCTGAGACTCTGATGTAAAGAGGTCATTAACGAAGTTGAACTTTATCTGCCCGACATACGGGACTTTATAGTGTATGCCTGGATCCGGACAGTCTTGTTTATAGTATTGCTGCACTCCATTAATCAAGTTTATTTCAGCAAGCAATAAGATGTCCAATAGGTCTACCTACAAGAGCTTCCCGTGGAGACTATGGTACACTATATGGAGTTTGAATCTCAACCGAGTCCAACCCTGGTGTGGCCTGAGCCCAGGCATGAAAGTCTGTTAACGTTGCTCTCGCCTATGAAAAGAGCCCCATGACTTCCATTTTATCACAGTCTCATCACAAACTGAGGTGAGCCTCCAAATCCTCGATAACACCCTGCCCAATGAACTGGCTCGATTCCCTATGGAAGACAGCAAGAAACCTCAACCTGAGCCACAGTCCAACCTAAAAATAACACCACATATATTGCCAGCTATTGGGTTAGTATTAGTTCCAGTTAACACCAAGAACCATATTCAAGAGTGATTTATATTAATCACCAGTATGCTTGTTGCCTATTTATGTAAATCGATGTCTCAATATTAGGCAAATTTTTAACAAGACGGCGAATGAAAGTTTCAGAATGCTGCAGGATAAGCAAATAATACAATTAATTACGCACAAAACAGATAAAAGATTTTGCTTTACAAACATTTAAGAAAGCTGTTAGAGCTACAGGGAGAAAAATATGAGGGATTTTATCATTATAAGTGCTATTATAAGCCTTTCAATCCATGCAAAATAATTGTATCATAAGGATAATAAAAAAACAGCACTTTCTACTGTATAAATATATAAATAAAATAAAATTCTATAAAATGTTAGTTATAGTTAACATTTATCATGTATCCATGCAATAGGTAGTAAATGTTAGATTTCTGCTGGTTCTACTACAGAAACCCCCACCAATCAAGTGGTCAGGTCATCTCAGTCTCCAATCCCTCACCGCCAACTCCTCTGTGAAGACAATGTGTTGTATGAAGCAGTGGTCTAGTGTTCCATACTGCTCTATTAGGGGTACAAAAACAGCCTAGTGACAGTTATATTCCATACAAGTCCTACTCTCTGTAGGGGGCAAGGTATGGAGGACTGAGGGCGGTCATTCTAGTAATCTATGGTGATTGGATCAGAGTTTAGCAGCAATATTATTTAAGGGGAACCTGTCATATTGTACATACAGTGGGAACTATATAAGAGTATCTTATAGAGCAGGCTAATATATAGCTTTGTGAAAAATTGTATTTTTTTCAGTTAAAGCATTTCTAAACTTTTAGATGACTTTTCAGAATCAGTTCTCTTGTTTGTACTGTGGCAATGTCTGCATGGAGGGGTGGGGATCAGTAACGACACAGTGGCATGCTCAAGTCCATGTAAAAGTCTGAAAAACATTATTTTCTTGAATATTCAGCAATAACAGAAAACCAGTGGAAAATAATCGCCAATGGCAGCACATACACTTTGTGTTATCAACAAAACAAACACTTGTCCATCAAGGCGCTAGCTAAACAGTAGTTCTCTCTAAAGGCCAATTTAGACATAAAAGCCATCTTTTGAGCAATAATCTTTGCGTGTAAACGTGCCCATCTTTCACTTTTCTGCCGAACGATGAATTTCATTTCGGCATGAAATCCATCATTCAGCAGAAGAGCTGATAAGAAGGACCACACACTGTGTTCTGCCTGGGGAGCGCTGATTACATTGTTTCAGCTGTCAGCCCCATAGCAGAACAAAAGGAATGTATTCAAAGAATAGCGGGTGGTCTGTTCCCTAAATACAGCTCCGGCCGGCTCACATGCTACTAATTAGTTCTAATAGGTATTAGTACCAAGTAGTAGTTTATGCAAAAATGATCACTCAAAAGCCACTTTTGAGCGATCATCTTTGTGTATAAATGTACCTTTACTACTAACATGCAGCAATGGTCAGCAAACAGCAAAAGTCCACTAGGTAGATGATTTCCCTTCAGGCTCTCACACTGGCTGTCTGAGCATGCAGCCTTTTATGTCTCAGTGATTACCACTGTGGGTCAGGTTGAGCTCACTGGGATCCAGAAGGAAGACTTGGACTGGAGGTTTATCTCACCCAGGGTAAGCATTTGGGTGAAATGTACACTCCCTCCAGTGCTCTTCCTTGCACATGTCTACAGTACATATGAAGTAATAGTACAGGGTGGGTCAAAAGTCAACATACATGTTCTGCTTTGTGTTTGCACAGGTAATTAGAAAGGACACCATTGAAGGTCAAGCTGTGCATTCTGTGTAAGGCCTCATGTTCACAGATGGATTTAATTTGCGGAATCTGCGCAGGGCACCTGCACGGGAGATCCACAAATCAAGCTGCCAATAGAGATGCATGGGCATCAGCAAATTAATTAAAGCATGCAGATTTGATTTGCAGACCTTGTAGTCCGGAAAACAAATCGCGGCATTCTCCATTTCTGTGCGGATCCAGGACTGACGTCTTCCGTTGAAGTCAATGTAAGCCGTCCGATCCCCGTCACACCTGCGGATGTGCAGTGAATTCGTGGGAAGCAGGAGATTAAAAAAAGTGTACTGCGCATGCGCGCGGCATCTGCAGTACAGAAGAAAGTCCAGACAGGAGGGAGAAGACCCAGACAGGTAAAAAAATGTCCTTGCCCGCGGGCAGGGGCAGCTCCTGCTGTGGGGTCTCCAACCCACCTGTGGACATGAGGCCTAATCGTAGCCACATTGAAAACATCTTGTGTGAAGAATTCTATGTTGTTATATATCCCTTTTTTTATCTGTTTATTACAAAATAGACATTAATTTATGGTTCAATCACTGCCATTCATCGAGTGCTGGCTGTGATTGGCTAAGCATCAGCCAATCACACCCAGCGTTTCCAGAAGGCAGGGATTTTTCAATTCCCGGCCAGAAGAGAAGAAAATCAGTGCCAGGACCCTGGGAAAAGATGCGGCCAGGCTGACAGCGTGTCTAAGGTGATGTATGTGTATTTTTTTTTCTCCTGCAGCTAGGGCTTAGTTTAGGCTTTGACAGTAGGATTTCCTACTGTCAAAGTTGCATCGCACTGCACAAAAAACGTGTTTTCCTGCAATGTGATGCAACAGAGAGGAAGGCTCCATAGGGAAACATGGGCTACAAAACCTCACGAGTGTAGGGTTGTCGCATGCTACAAAATATTGCTTGTGTGAAGTAACCGATAGGAAAGCATGGGCTTCTTATACATGCAATTTGTAGCATTGTAGCAAAGCTACAAAATCGCACGACTTTGTCGCCTGTGTGAACAAGGCCTAACAACCATGTCTGTATGAGTCTGCAGCAGTTTCTTCCTCCCCCTCTTCTCTCCATAGACCGCTATGGGCAGCATAAGTCATCCCTTCCTCCAATTACTGTGCTACATTCTGTTATCTCTGTTTCTATTGACAGATTTCATTTGACGTATAAATACAAATGACAGCAGCACTTCCACGTAAATCACCAATTGGTGCGAGATAGTCTGTTATGCAAAGGTAGGAGCCGGACTCTTGGGTTCCAAATTCCATATAGTTAAGATAAATCCAATGTGAGCAGCATCGAGTGGTATAAAAATCCATGCATCAATTACGATGCTTCTTTATTGAAACAGCATAGTAAAAGGTGGACGAGCCACGTATCGACCCTATCACAGGGTCTTTATCAAGATAAAGAGTGCTATCACCAATTACATGTTATATAGAAACAAAGCACCAATCGCAGTATATACACAGAATGAGCACAGATCCAGTTCAGGTGTACAAGGAACACTCACCACCAATCACGCTGCCAGGGATGAGAGATGAGAAGGCATCCTAATGGCTACCGGAGTCTCATAGTAAATTACAGTTCAGCATCAAGAAAACCTACTGTGCATGCACCGGAACATAATCCTATGCGTCATGACGTTCTCGCGTGGTCTCCATGAATTGCGCAGGCACTGTGCCAATAGTATAAGCTACAGCCATACTGACATCTGTTAAACAGAACAAAAGCACATATCTCCACTGTCTCTATACCAAACATCCAACGGGGCAGCAGTATACTGCGGTTGACATATCCCAATAGCTATTGCAGTAGACCCAACTGACACATAGATGGCTAAGCAAAGTCCTCTATGCAATCTGAAAAATCATGAATATAAATCCATAGATAGTTAAATATAGGACAATGTATAGCTATTGTATATTTTAGCCTATCTGTCTACTGGGTTGTCCAGGGTTAGAAAAACATGGCTGCTTTCTTTCAAATCAAAATCAAAAGACGATTGCTCTGTGTAAACCGGCAGTAGTGCATCTATGAACGACTGCTTATTTATTGTGAATGGGGTTGGGCATACAGAAGCGATCTCCAGCCTGGTCTGCCTCCATTTCCTGGACGATTATCACTCCTTGTTGCAGAAGGTTACCACACTAAAGTTACATTTTGCTACATTGGTGTATTTTATTACATTATCAGAGGACAAATTAAAAACATCAAGACATAGAGGCCATAGAAGTCAAGGGGGGTGTACAAATGCACACGCAATACACTAGGAGATGCATGAAACACTGCGTAATTGTGCAGGAAAAGAAATACATTTTGAACTCATTCGACTAATTAGCCGTTTCAGTGGCTGGGAGCACAGGTGCATGATAATAAGAATTTACAGTAAATGATGACAAGCAAGCGTTCACAGACGGAGGCAATACAAGAGCGCAAGTGTGCCTGCAACGAGGAAGGAGTAAACAGAACTGAAAGTTATACAGGGAACATGTGCAAAAAGCAATCCTCAGTGCGTACGTGCTTGAGAAAATAATAGCGAAAAGCCCTAAGCGGAAAACAAAATTGCAATGTGCATATGCCAAGCAAAATCATGACTGGACCAGATTCATGTTGTGCTTGCACCCAATAAAGCCATACAATACACAGGTGCTAAGAGATAAGTGTGAAAGGAGATACACCATACGCAAGCATAAAAGGAACAGAATGCATATAATGCAGTGGCGCAAAAAGGTGGACGCAGAGGAATATCTAGCACACAAAAATGTATATTCACAATCAACCCATTCCATTTTTTTATCGAACGCAATAGAAAATCAGACAAATAAAACAACGAATTGCGCTAGTTGCAGCGCAATGTTAATTATGGATAAGATATGGAATAACAGAGACATAAGCATTGCAATGAAATGCCGGCTAGTCAATGCAATCATCTTCCCAATCACAACTTACGGCTATGAAAGTTGGACACAGAAGAAAACAGACCCGAGGAAGATTGATGCATTCGAACTTTGGTACTGGAGGAAACTTCTACGAATTCCTTGGACTGCCAAGACCATAAACAAAACAGTCCTGCACCACATCAAACCAATTGAAGGGCGAAATTACGAAACAGAGACTCTCATACTTCAGCCACATAAAGCAAGCTAATTCATTAGAAACATCGATAATGCTTGGAGTGGTCAGCGGCAAAAGAAGATCCGTCTGCTAAAGAACATGCTGGCTTGGATATTATCACAGTCAACACCAACATGCAAATGGTCGAACTGAAAGAAGCCAAACAAAACAGAACCACGTGGAGAGAACCGATCTATAAAGTGTCCGAGAGTCGGCCCAACTAAATGGATAAAGATAGACAACCCATACATTGTATATGGGTTGTACATTCTGTCTATATCTATTTCTATGCCCTGATATCCTGCTGATAATAGAGCCCCTACGGATATGGAGTGGTCTTCTTCGTATAACTAAACCTGTATTTCAACCAAATAATGATCACTAATCCAATTGTACTACTTCTAAAATCTGTTCCATTGAGGGTAATATACAGTATATTATACGATATCCTATGCTAAATCCTAAGAGGATGTAGTATATTGATTCTAAAACCAAATACATTGAGTTTTAATAGTGAAAAGACACTAGGCAGGAAACTGTTAAACTGTAAGCAGCTATGTACAACACAACTCTCTTTACATGAGACTTGGGAGGTATTTTTCTGAACTGTCTGTGAAAGAACCATGTAAAGCCGAGGGACTCAGGGAATAGAAGTGAGAAGGCACAAAATTGTAATGCTTCCCAGAGTGGTCCATCTCTCCGCCATACCCAGAGAAGTACTCCCCCTCCTTTTCCCTTCACCTCCTCCCTTGCCGCTCTGTTTCCACCCCGCCCCCATTGTTCGCTAATGAGAACACATTAAGCTTTTCCTCAATGCCCTGATGTGCTCTTACATTGCTGAATCCTTGCATTGCAATGCACAACGCAGTCCAAGGATTTTTTTTAAGTATTATAAAGAGAGAAAATGCTTTCTAGACAGCTCATCTCTCTCTCCCTACTGCTCAGCGGGGATTTAAACGTGTCTGCTTCCGCTGAAAGTAAATGCATGTTTTTGCCCCCAACTAAAGAAGACCGCATACATGTTCCATGCCCACGGTCATACATGTGCACAGCTGTACAGCGATGCATGCATTCACCCGTCCCAACTAAATCATCATGTATTACTGTGCATAACAATATTTTGCATTCCGTAAGGACCGTCAAGTTAAACTTGACTATAGCATAGAGAGCATGTGATTCCGACAGCATGTTATTACCCCCATACAATGCAGGACATGCTTCAAGGAATTTGACCTTGTTCTTCAAGAATCTTGGAGGATTCCAATTCGAGCCATAAAAATCCATAAGTGTTAAATAAAGTCTTATGAATTCCAAAGGGTCAAGAAATGAAGAAAACGATAATTAAGTGATGATTTTTATCATTGTTGATAGTAATAATACAGTAAATTACAAAATTAAAAAATCGGCATTGATTAATTGCAGTATAATGTACAGACTAAGGCCTCCTTCACACGGGCGTCATATTGACGCTCCGACAGGCCCGCAAAAAAATCATGACTATCGGAGTGTAAAATCACATAAGAGCATTGGTACGTGTTTTTTACAGTAAAATACGCTGATATGCACCAAATATGCAACGCCCATTCTGCAAAAACGCACGACAAATATTCTTACACACGTGTGAATCCATCCTAAGTCTCTATTAGGGCTTATTCACATGGGATATATTCCCCCGCAAGCTCCATCTAAATACAATATGGATGGAATTAATACAGGAAAAGAACCCATTTATTTGGAAGTGTTCATGAGCATCAGCAATTTTTCCCTCAGACTGATGGTCCAAGTTTGAAGAGTCGTTGCATGTTCTATTCTTGTTGAGTCTCGCATAGGACATGCAATGTGCGGTGTCCTGCTCATTAAACAACACACGGACGGGCTGTCTATGTGCTGTCCAATGCAAGTTTCACATGAGATTCTCAGGTGCAACTTGCTCTAGGCAATGTAAATACGGTCTTAATTAACCCTGACTAATTACACAGACGTTTCCAGTTGCTAAGCTATTGATGGCCTATCCTCAGGACAGGTCATCAATAGGAGATTGGCGGGGGTCTACTATGTGGGATCCCAGCAGATCACATGTTTCTAGGCTGGTGCAGTGAGCTGATTTCTGCAGGAAGCAGACAGCTCCGAACTACTATCGATCATCTGTCCTGAGGATAGGTCATCAATAGTTTACAACTGGATAACCCCTTTAATTGGAATAGAATAGCATAGAATGGCAGTGGTCTTGCATCGTTTACTGCAGAATGTGGAGCTGTTGTTTCAGTGGGAACTGCTTGAAATGTCAACTTGGCCCATTCTCTACCACCTCCGCCACCACCAAAACCAACGCATTCCCATGCTGTCTTCATGTTTCCTTTCTATTTCTGAGGACCGTGACACGCACTGTGTGTATTTGCTGTTTCCTTGTTTGGTTTTCTTTTTCTTTTATATTAACAAAAAAGCACCACCAAGTAAATAAGCTGCAATCCCTGGGAGCCATGATATGTGAGAACAGAAGGCCACAGAGTATAGTTTGTATCTCTGTGAGTTGACAGCAGCAGAATATACCCTCTCCCAACGTACACACAACATTTATATAGGCATATAACGGCAATGCAGCTTCTTTCTCTGTTCCTTCCAATATAATCCCGGTATACTAACTTTTACACCAGCAGCAATATTTCCTCTGTAGAATAACTGGTCCTACCAACACACCATGTGTTATATAGGTATGTAAACGTGATGCTGCTTCCCTGTCCTGTGCTCAACTGTAAAATGTAACACTGGTTACAATGTTCCTGTGCTATATATTGTCAGGTCATGTGATGCAGGCATCCAATGAAACTGCTGCCCTTATGCAAGATGGAGCATATATTTGGTGACAGCAACAAGGTGCCCTGTCTGCTAATTGGCTGCACACCGACCTCTGCTGCAGGCATTATGGAAAATTCGATTTTACCCAAAATCGGTTCAGACTAACCCAATTATATTTCGCAAAAATCGGGCCAATTTTAACTCCTGACCAATCAAGATGAGCAACACTACTTACAATTACTGGTGGGTTGTTACTGAGACATAAGGAGGTGCTTTGTGATGAGCTACTGGAGAATAAGGGGCCCATGTACTGTTCCTGCACAGTGGCACTCTGATGTCCATGTCCATCCAAAGTTACAATTATAGCATACAAATGACTTACAATACATGGCTGAAAAAAATCTGGTATTACATATTATAAGATAACACAAAAATAGAATTATACATCATAACAAGCATTAGAAACTGGCTTGTGCCATATTAAAAGGGGAGGTTTCTTCATTGCCAATGAATGGTTTGCAGTAATGTACTGTGTGGACTGATTGATGGACTAGTACAGGTCCGTCGAGAGGATTATGGAGAAAAATAAATAAGTAAAAACAAATCACTTGAAAATCTTTAATGGATTCAGCTGTTTTTATTTTTGTTCTGCAAAATTGTTCCTTTGAGCATAATATATGTCACGAGTCAGTGGATGTGAGAGTGCAATGCTTTTATTACACCTGTTATTATTTTTCCTTGCATGACTCTTAAAGCCCATAAGATGCCCATATATACGTGACAAGAAAAATGTGACCTACCCAAAACAAGATTATTTTTGCGCAATTGACTAAAGAAGACACTAGAATTCATTTCTCCAAACTTTTTGATTTATAAACCTATCAAATTCACATTATCCTTAAAGGATTACTAGAATACACTTGTATTATCTATCCATAGGACAGGTGATAAAACTCTGATTGGTGGGGGGGGTCTCACTGCTGAGACCCCACCAATCCCAAGAATGGGATTCTTGTGTCCCTCTTTCCTCCGCACTGGGCTTACTACACCTCCTGCAATAAGAAGGAGTTTGAAGGGAGTGGTGGTTGAGAATGTGCAGTGCTGCTTAATTCATTTTTAATGGGACTGCCAGAGATAGCATCACCTCACCTATGTGACCACCACTCCATTCAATTAACAGGGAAAAAAGGATAGATAGACATGAGGTAGATAGATAGATAGATAGATAGATAGATAGATAGATAGATAGATAGATAGATATGAGATAGATAGACAGATAGATATGAGATAGATAGATAGATATGAGATAGATGAATAGATATGAGCTAGACAGACAAATAGATGGAACGATAGATAGACTGGCAGATAGATAGATAGATAGATAGATAGATAGATAGATAGATAGATGTGAGATAGATAGATATGAGATAGATAGATAGATAGATAGATAGATAGATAGATAGATAGATAGATAGATAGATATGAGATAGATAGATAGATAGATAGATAGATAGATATTAGATACATAGATGAATAGATATGAGATAGATAGATATGGGATAGACAGACAGGCAGCAGGCAGACAGACAGATAGATAGACAGACAGATAAACAGATAGACAGACACAGATAGATCGATCAATAGATAGATATGAGATAGATAGATAGATAGATATAAGATAGATAGATAGATAGATAGATAGATAGATATGAGATAGATAGATAGATATGAGATAGATAGATGAATAGATATGAGATAGATATGGGATAGACAGACAGGCAGCAGGCAGACAGACAGACAGATAGATAGATAGACAGACAGATAAACAGATAGACAGACACAGATAGATCGATCAATAGATAGATAGACAGGCAGCAGATATATATATATATATATATATATATATATATATATATATATATATATATATATAGATAGACAGGCAGCAGGCAGACAGACAAAGAGATAGATAGGCAGCAGACAGGCAGTCAGACAGATAGTTAGATAGATAGATAGATAGATAGATAGATAGATAGATAGATAGATAGATAGATAGATATGAGATGGATAGGTGTGAGATGGACCGTGTTTCCCTGAAATAAGCCCTACCCTGATTTTCCGATATTTTCGTGAGGGGGAGAAGGGGAAGGGTGATTGAAATATAAGCTCTGCCCTGAAAATAAGCCCTAGCTGAAACACACACAAAAAAAAATGTTACCTAGCAGCCATGGTCCATGCCCTCCCACTAGTATCCATTGCTTTGGCACGCTTGTTTGCCGTCCTCAGTCACTGTCAGAAGATCGCTTCCTGGTTCCAGGATTCATAAATACCGGCTCCAGAAAGCAATGGCTCTGATTGTTTTTTGAACGCTGCCAGCCAATCAATGCAGCTGTCAATGAAACAATGTGATGGCTGTCATTGGTACATCGAGTGCTGCATTGATTGGCTGAGCAGTGCTCTAAGAACCAATCAACAGCCATCGTGTTGTAGAGGCAAGTCCAAATTTATGAATTGGCATTTGTCCCTGCATCTCCAGCAGCGATAGCTATGTCTACTGCGGAATGAGGAAAAGCTACCACCGGCGATTCCGCTGAGATGAACGCCGCTCAGCCAATTCAAAAATCCCACCTCTACAACACGATGGCTATTGATTGGTTCTTAGAGCGCTGCTCAGCCAATCAATTCAGCACTTAATGAACCAATGACATCCATCACATTGTTTCATCTCAAATGCTTCAAACGGTTTTGACATTTCAGCTGGAACCTCCGGAAAGAGACCATAGACGAGGTTCAGGATGCAAAGTAAACCTGAGAGGTTTTGGTTCAAGCTGATGTAATTGCATCATATAGTTGAGGCAGATTTGTTGAATTCTCATTAATGTTATGGATTTCCTTTTTCACCATTTGAGACTCTTCAGTACAATAGGCCTCACTTATCCACCAAATTCTCTTTTTAATATTTTTGCATTCTTTATAGTATACATTCTGTATTTCAGTTTTGCTGTCCTGAAGTTGTTTTTTCAACGCAAGAATGGTCATTTTTAGAATTCCAATAATTTGTTATGCTATCACTGCAGGACTTGAGAGACACTAGTATAGTGTTGTATAAGCCTTGTATATTTTATACGACTTCAGATATTATTTACAAACGATCAATCACTCAATTTAATTGCATCCTACAGATTTTATTATATAGTCATAAAAACAAATTATTCCCTGACTTCTACTTAGATATGCAATAATTAAACAGCAATGGCATTCAGGGTTTAATGGAAGCTTTGCCTAAATAAATATTTTGCCTTTTCAGAAAAATTGACCAAATCGAGCACAAAAGTGACTTAAATGCTATATCTGCACAAAAAATGTAAAAACTCTATTAGTTGAG
Source organism: Eleutherodactylus coqui (assembly GCF_035609145.1). Classification (NCBI taxonomy): domain Eukaryota; kingdom Metazoa; phylum Chordata; class Amphibia; order Anura; family Eleutherodactylidae; genus Eleutherodactylus; species Eleutherodactylus coqui. Next base: position 162,382,636 of record NC_089843.1, on the reverse strand, counting down.
CTTGGATGATTGTATTTAAATTAATATCTACTAATTCCTCTTTCACTTCTGTTCTAAATGACCTCTCTTTAAGGAGCCTTCAATATGCTAAGTAATTTAAAACAGATATGGATATATATATATATATATATATATATATATATATATATATATATATATATATATATATATATATATATATATACACACACACACATAAACACAGGATAGTAGCAGGATAAGACCCAAAACATAACCATAACCATGTATATATGTTGCTGGTTCAAATCATTCAGCGAGAATTTGTTGCACTGAAGTATAGAATCCCACTGAAAAAACAAGTGCAAATAAAGTCAGTTGACAAATGTATCAAACTTTAAGTACAAATTTAGTAAAGTATGTGAAGAGATATGAGATGACACAGCAAAAAGACACAATTTGAACTGCTGAAAATATCTATAATAAAAAGAGCATTTTAATGTATTCATTCAAATATCATGTTGCATACATAAAGTGCATTATGCCCAAATGAGTAAAGTGTAATATTAGAATGAACTCACTCACATTGAGTCATTCAATATATTTATTAAATAGTATGCCACACGAGTGAAATGCTCTACAAAGAGAAAAAAGTAATAATTTTATGAGCTCCATTTAAGGGTGAATGCACACGGGCAGAAATACCACAGCGAAATTTCCCGCAGAATTTTCGCCCTTGCCCGCTGCCATAGGATTGCATTGGTTTATGTTATCCTATGCAGACAGACACGATTTGACCGTGTGAAAACTCGCGCGGTAAACAAATCGTGGCATGTCCTATTTCTATGTGAGCTTCCCAGGGTCCCGCACAGAAACGTCACTGCTGACACGTCGACTCTGCCCTGCGCATGTGCGGCTGTGCGCCAGCCGGGACACTGCAGAGCAGAGAGGAGACATCGGAGGAGGTGAGCCGTGAGTCACTGCAGGGGCGAGAATTCTGGCAGGGGGATCCAACCCGGCCGTCTGCATTCACCCTCAGGCTTCTTTCACATGAGCGAATATGAGCCGGCCATTTTCACGGCTGATATATGCTGTGATCTGATGCATTGGATTAGAATGCATCAGATCACATGGCCGTATTCTTGAGACGTAAAAGCTACCGCCCGCTCCCCGCCCCTTGCACATAGCCATCAATTGGAGGAGGTGGGATGGGCTGGTGCTTAGCTCCGCCCCTGCCCTGCCCCCTTCCATTGCAAAGATCGAGCAGGGAGGAGAGGACTAGTGAGCCTGCGATGGGGAGGGAGGGGAAATTTGCGACGGCATGGTGGGCTCGGTGCATATGCACTGGGCTCGATGCTGTGTGAACGGGCGCATAAACGTTAGATTAGTGCGCCTGTTCACAAGCTTCTACACCCCAGATGGAAGCGTTTATTGGCCGGCCGTGAAAACGCCAGCCAATATGCGCTCGTGTTAAAGAAGCCACAGAATGTTAAATGACTGTCAGCAGAATGGCATCCTCCATGACGTTGATTTCATTGCTCCTGCTTTCATCTGGTCAACTCAACAGAAGCTGTGTCTGCACTACCAAATCATGCCACTGCAAAATAGAGAGCACCATACTGACAGCAGCGCTGGGAATCAGCTGCTTGGTGGGAATCTCAAGCAGTAGACCCTCGACAACTCTCTATTGATGATGACCTACCCTGAGAAAAAAATCGTCAAAGTCCTGAACAACCTCTTTAATTTCCCTTCTAATTAGCACTTAATGCCAAGTTTATACACAGAATACAACTGATATCTGGAGGTTCCAACACGAGGACACTTTGTGAGCAACTTATTTCCAAGCAAATTGTTGTCTAAAGGACTGAATTCCTTTTTTAGAGCCATTAATAGAAGGCAAACGGCTACTTCGTCAGTATGCCAGGCTCTGTTCACATTACTGTTATTTCTTCCATTCCTGAGTCATGACCATTATGATGGATTGTTTTAACATGGATTATATCCCATTGGGCTAACAAATTCCATCAGATTTCGGGTGAAGTCACACGAACGTATATCTGCTCGGTTTTCACGCCGAGCCGATATACGTTGTCCTCGTGTGCAGGGGGGGGGGGGAGGATGGAAGAGCCAGGAGCAGGAACTGAGCTCCCACCCCCCTCTCTGCCTCCTCTCCGCCCCTCTGCACTATTTGCAATAGGAAGAAGCGGGGCGGGGGCGGGGCTAAGTGGCGAGAATTAGCCCTGCCCCCGCCCCACCTCTCCCCATTGCAAATAGTGCAGAGGGGCGGAGAGGAGGCAGAGAGGGGGGCGGGAGCTCAGTTCCTGCTCCTGGCTCTTTCAGCCTCCCCCCCCTGCACACGAGGACAACGTATATCGGCTCGGCGTGAAAACCGAGCCGATATACATTCGTGTGGCTTCACCCTTCCATTAGAGTTCCAGCATTTCTGTTTCCAAGAAAAGTTTTTGCCATCAAACACCAGAACTCCATCACAATGAAATACAGCAGCAGAGTTGTCATCATTAACCATCTACTAATTACCCCAAGCTCTGCTTGTTCTACAGAAAAAGCTTTACTTCAAACAGCTATAAGGCCCATTTACACGGAGCGATAATCGCTCAAAGATCGCTCAAACAACAGTTTGAGTGACAAGTTTGAGCAATTATTTTGCATAAACTATTAAGTACCTACTCAGCTACTTAATAGGTTATTAGCGTGCAAATGGAGCCTTTAATAGCTTTGGTTTTATCCTAGCTAGAGCCAAGAGCCTTGACTTTAAAATGAGACTAAAAGCATGTCTATAGCAATGATCTAACCAAAGCTACAGCCATTTAAAGTGAGAGTCTGAATGCTGAATTTATAGCTGTCATTTTAGTCTGTGTACAGAGCAGACGAAAAATAGTAGGGAATGAACAGGCAGTATACACTGATCTGTTATTGTCCTTCCTGTCCCCCTGTCTAAGGCAAGTGGTAACATGACTTTTGTTCATGTTATCATCCCCCTATATCAATCACAGAACATATTTACAATTCGAATGTATACATGGCAAACCTTTTTTCCCCAAAAAGGAGTGAAAAGATGAGCACTTGTCCATCTAATCACTCCTCTGTCATTTAGCCCCATTGACATTGCAGGCATTGCTTTCCATGCTAAGTGTTTTTACAGAAAAAAAATTAAGAAAAAAAGGCTTTTTGCTTTTTTACAATTCCTTAAATATTGAAAAAAGCAACACATAATTGATATTGCTACATCCATATCAACTTGTACTATAAAACATTATATTATTTATCCAGCATAGTACATTCCATACAAAAAAGCCCTAAAAAAACAATGGCAAAATAGCTATTTTCTGTCTCTCTCACTTCCCCAAGACAGGAATGAAAAGTCATCAAAATGTTGTTCATATCTCAAAATGGTATCAATAAAACTACAAGTTGACCCGCAAAAAAAAAAAAAAAACACACCCCATACTACTCTGACAAGAGAAAAATAAAAATTCTGTGGTCTTGAATGTGTTGACAGGAAAACAGCAAATACAGTGGATGTCAGCAACCTCAGACGTTGCTCAAAGTCGTTAGTCCAGCCATTACAAATTATTTGCAGGCCTCACAAAGCTTGCAGCGGAGTGAGGGGAATGCAATCACACGGTGAAAAGCAGGATCAGCTATACCATGGCCTTCTGTGGTCACATATCATGCTGCCTGGGAATTGCAGCCTATTTAGTTGGAGTTGTTTTTTTTGGTCATTGAAAACAAAAAATATCAAACAGAGAAACAGCAAATACACACAGTGTGTGTCAGCGGACTTCAAAGTTGCTCAGCTGCAAGTATAGCCAATACAAATTTGCAGGCCTTAGGCCCCCTTCACACAGGCGGAAATTTCTCGGTGGGATTTCCCGCAGAATTTCCGCCCGTTGAAGCAGCCATAGGATTGCATTAGAAAACGCAATCCTAGGTAGACGGCCGCGATTTGTCTGCACGAAATCCCGTGTAGAAAACAAGCCGCGCCATGCTCTATTTTTCCGCATGCGTCGGCTGGCGGGCAGCCGGCACATCAAAGAGCCGGAGACGCGAGAGAGGTGAGTGCCGCGCTGGTCACTGCAGGGGCTCAGGTCGGGTCCCGCTTCAAGAATTCTCACAGCGGGATCTGACCCGGCCGTCTGCAGGCGGCCTAACACAGCTAGCAGAGTGTTTTTCAAACTACAGAGTTAGCTGAAACGTTACATAAAACTCCACTAAAAAGTAAACATAAAAAGGTCCAAGTAAAAGAAAAAAAAGAAAACATGAAGAAAACAAAGGGTAGGGGATGTGTCGGTAGTGACGGTGGTGGAGGTAGTAGAGGATGGGCCAGATTGGCATTTCAAGCAGTTCCCACTGAAGCAACAGCTCCACATTCTGCAGGAGGTGAGGGAAGTCTGCTGCCATTGTTTAGAAGTGGTTCTGCTATGCGTTACATCTGCAATGCACAGAACAGGTTGTATAGTGGATGAGACAGCATGCCTCAAGTACCACCACCTCCACTTCTTCCTAGTCACAGCCACACAGCAGTCAGTCTTCAGCAGTCAGCCATGAACATTCCCCCTCTACTTCACCCCATGCCAAATCCCCAGGACACTTCAAAGCAGTCCACATGGATAAGTCTGAGGAGCTGTTTCATTATTATGTCAACAGGGCATTCCAAACAGCCATGGAGAGAAGACCTAGGCATTGAAGGCACTGATGCCCAAACATTTTTGTCCTCCAAAGAGGAAGATGAGGATGGGGCAGCTTGTGTGGTCAGCCCTCCACAAATTATATGTACTTAGATGGATGTAGAAATGGAAGTGCCAGGTCCCAGTGCTCACTGTGACATAGAGTCCACTCAAGAGGAGAAGGACGATGAAGAGGAGGAGGAGGTGGAAGATGATGAGGTGCTTGACTTAACATGGACAGGCAGGGAGAGTCATGATAGCAGCTCACGAAGGTAGGGGGGCGGGAGAGGCAGACATTGTGGGGCAGCACTGTACTAAGATAGGGAGTAAGGTATTGCAGAATAACATAAGGGCTGTACCATCATCATCAGCTGCTACTAGTCGTACCAGTTCACCTGGAAGAATTAGTCTTTTCTAAAATTTGTGACATTGCTTTTAAAACAAGCAGCACACCTTGAGAAATGCAAACCAGAAACCAGCTCCTCTGCAGTCGCTCCCACGCAAGGACTGGCTGGAAACCACTACTGATGCATAGGAAAACGGAAAAAGTCCAGCATTGGGTTAAAAGCTTTCAGTCTTTATTAAAGGATGCAGACAGACATGAAGGAAGGACATGTGCTGTCCTACATGTTTCAGGCAAGCATGTTGCCCTTAATCATAGACATCAAGGCACATGTGAGTAACACATATATCAGAATAGAATGCCAATGGGGTGCTTGAAACAAGAACACATGACACCAGAGCCAAGATACAATTACAAGGAAACAATAAAAATGACGAACTAATATTGCAATAAAAAGTCAAGTTGGCGGTTCATACCATGCGGTTAATAGGTTTGCAAAATATGCATCCAAAATGCCTCTCTGTCAAGAAGTTTGCGATGGTGATCTCCACCCCGTAATGGCCGGTTAACTCTTTCAATACCGCAGAGTTGTAGAGAGAAAAAAAATCTCCTTTATGTGCCAAAAAGAAATGTGATAAAACAGCTGATACATTTTTTCTTCCAGCATGTTCTATATCAGATATATGTCTTCTTATCTTAGTCTTAACCTGCAAACAGAACAACCAACATACTGCACTTGGCAGGACAGACATGTGATGAGATAAACCACAAAAGTAGTATTGCAGTTTATATATTGAGCTATGCTGAAAGTCTTTTTCATGACACAAAGTTTTTTGTAGTGTGAACAATGGAGCAACAAATACATCTGCTATGTCCATATTTCACACAGCCTGAATAGCGAAGCCAAGAGGACAGTTCAATTCCATGGTCAATAATCATACTGGGTGATAATAAATGTCGCAAGATGTTTTTTTCAGCAGAACTTTTTTAAGCTCTATACAACATCCATTTTGAGTAATTGCGATGTTGTAATCTCTCCATAACTTTTTGTTCCTCCATTCTGTAAGCCAAATCAGAGGAACAATTTCGCTTGGCACGCAGCAATTCTCCCACTGGGACACTTTTAGACACATGAATAGGATAACACTGCACACCTTGGCGTAATTTATTGATCTAAGAGATCCTGTGTGGGCCTTCTTTTGTTTTTTAGTAACACCCCTGTGTTATGATTGACCACTATGTAGTGGCATGCAAAAGGGCACTACATAGTGCTGTTTAGCTGTGGGGACCGGTAATATAATAACTGGCCCTAGGGGTTAATCTGAGTTATTTTGCACAAGGGATTCAGGTAACCTAGCAACCCATTTGGCTGCCTGTCCATGGGCGAGAGTTCATTGCGATAATCCGGCCGCGGGTAACGCAGTGAACGCTTTCCATAGCGTTGCCATTGAAAGCAGAGCCCCGTTGTCCATGAGTGGATAATCATAGCGATTCTCCGCTCATGGGATTCAAATTGCAGCATTCCACGATTCTCAGTGTTGAGCCTTTCTGTCAGATAGGCTCACCGCAGAGAGCTGACAGCTCTTCTCTCTGCTCCCCCGCGGCGGAATATCGCTAGCGATATTTCGTCACGGCCATGGACAGGGGGCCTTAGGTCATTTTTATTCAGCTGCACAGGATAGAAAAAAATGCCTAGAGACTCAGATGATGCAGATAGCCTAGCAACCAAATAGATTGTGATTGGCTGCAGACCGACTGGTCATGTGACACAAGCGAAAAATAGCTGGACACAACAAGTGCGGGAGGGAGAAACCAGAGGGAAGCCAGTGAGAAGCCTGGCAGAGCAAAAAAACAAAGAGAGAAGCAGGAGAGAAGGAGAGAAACAAGAGAGATGATGGGAGAAGAAAGAGAGTAATCAGAGAAACAGAAAAGGAGAGTCAGCTGTGACAGTGAGTAGAGGAGAGATAAGAGAGAGAGAGCTGAGATGAAGGGAGGGAGATAACGAGATGTAGATATGAAGAGTGATGGAGAAAATAAATCCAGCATAAGCCCCCAGTATATAAATGTATTAGATACAAGTATCTTCATTTTTGAAAATTGTATATAATTTATTATTCACTGTGTGTTGAAGAGAACTACCTCACCTCCCTGTCTGATTGAATAATAACAACATGTTTCAACAGGTTAAGCAACATATCTGGCTCCGCATGTTATTCAGCACCTCACTACTCACTACTACAAATCGTGCCCAAGGGCACTGACGTCCGAGCTAAAGAAGAAAACAGATCATAATTACCTACTAATAAGCCCACCATACCCACACCACTGAACACTATTTTGACCAATTCTTGGGAGGAGCACAGTGCTCCCCAGATGTGTGGCTGTATTCCCATGCAATTTTGTTTTTTTTGCTTACATTGGGGACCTTCTGTAGGGCAAATTACTGAGCCCGATTTATACCTCCATTGAATTCAATGGGAGATGGAATCGGCCATCTTTATTTCATGATGATTTTGATGAAATCAGCCCAACCCTGACCCGCACCAATTATTCCACTAATTGCTCATCACTAATGGGGAGCTCCTTGGTCTTTGTGTTGCTTCCTTAGTAGTCTTGCAGATTCAGGGACCGTATTTATCTAATTTTGTAACTTCTTAAGTTAATTTGTTGGACCAGACCTTATTTAGTGGTTCTATAGCAAAGGAGGTGAATACATATGTATTTATAACTTTTCTATTTTTATTTATTTTTTAAACAAGGAGTTTTTTCATTCCACTGTTACAATTTCGACTATTTTGTCACATCCGTTACATAAAATCTATATTAAGATCCATTTTAATTCCAAGTTGTAATGCAGTAAAACAGGTAAAGCACCAAGTGAGGGTGAATACTTTCTCAAACCAATGTACATCCTATCTCACGACGTGCCTGTTCACATCAGTATCAGAGGCACCATTAAATTACGGACTTCATCTATAATCAATGGAGTCCCTTCGGAGCCGTTTGGGTCCATCATAGGATGGCTCCATTTGGTCAGTGGGCTTTGTTTTCCTGCTCCCATAATGCAGCAGGACGACAGAACTCTAGCGTTGATGTGATCAGGTCCTAAGAATACATTTCAAAAGTAGCTTGATTAAAAAAGTCTTTTCAGCTTTTTGCATTTCCAACCGCATGACAGATGTAGAAGTAATGGTACAGGCTGAGTTTTATCCTGTTCTAAAAATTGCAGAATAGTTTGAGCATGCAAAGTCCCGAAGTACAAGTGCGATGGGAAGAACCATCAACCTAAACACAAGTATACATGATCTGAGGGTGGCCTTAAAGTATAAAAAATAATCATGTCAAAGTTGTAAAAGTAGTTGCAAATTACAGATTACATGGCGTCTGAGAAGGGTCAGTAGAAATTGACTGGAATTATTTGTATTATGTATATTGAATAATTAACAAATACTATCTACCCCGTATTACTGCAGGATAATTATATTCTGGAACAAATATCATCCAAGTCGCACAAACTGCAAAGTCTGTTCCAGTCAAAAGCAAGTGCATTATGATGATAATTACAGCTTGCATTCATCTCGTGGTAAACTTTGTACATGTCACGTTTAGATTTTGAAAAAGGATAATTAAAACTTAACTCCATAAAATAAATGTATTCTGGAATATAGAATTGATCGTCAGCAATATGTAATCTCTGGGGTCTGCAAGATGGAGCCATGACATTGATCCTTAGGATAGGCCATCAGTGTATGACTGCTGAGGGTCTAATCCCTTGTGCCCCACTATCACCAGCCGAACGGTCTACAACGCTCATTGCAGCTTCTGGCCTCATCACTCGAAAACCACTTTTGTCCATGCAACTTCTATCAGCCCCATTCACTTAAATGGTGCTAAACTGCAATTTAAGGCATAGTCATACTAACATATTGTGTTGTTCATTGCTCTAAAATGGCCACAGTGCTCCAATACCTAAGTGCCTTCTTTTTGCTCGTCAAGGGGGTGCCAAGATTGGACCTATTGTACATTGATGGCTTAAAGCTGAGAGCCACTGTAGACAATTGTATGTACAAACCATTGTAGGTAACACAAAGTGACAACCATGTGACTACTGAGGTTTCAATGTAATGTGGTGAATGTTACGGAATTAATTAAAATAGTAGAATCTCTTGTATCACAACTGGTTTGGTACTAACTAAACAAGGCACAGAGTCTAAGGAACCCTACTGTTCTTCAGCAACTTCTTCGTGGAGATATGGACTTCGGCAGTCAAATCCCAAGGTTGTTACAACCTCTTTCATTTATACATACAGCACTAAGCAATTAAGGCAGAAGTGTCATTATGGGGAAGCAACTAAGAAGAAAATATGGCTGCTGAGATGGGAAACTGAAAGATGTAGGTATATTTTAGAGAGTTTGTGGATGATACTGTTCATAAGTGCAAAAGGTTCTATAAGCAGGTAACTGTAATCCAGCACAGTAATTGGGGAGAGTTTATTTGAGGGACTAGAAGTAAATTGTGAGAAACTTTAAAAAAAATACACTAGGAAGGAAAAACTCAAAAATTAATATCTCCAAAAGTAAACTGCAGTAATGGCACCAACAATGTCCACTGCTCAGTACAACCGTAGTTCAATATCCTTGCAAAATGTTTCAATACATAATGCATTGATATCGGAGTCTAAGTAAACCACACAGATAAGTGTTTACAAAAGTTATTGCAGAAAAAAATCCATGTCCCAGCCAGCAATCAGAGCTGGAAAGGATGGAAAGGGATTTAGCAAGATTCAACTGCTGTCTTTTCCTAGCCAAAGCTTGATAAATTGCAATGTCTCCATCTGTGTATAAATTGCCCCAGCTTTTCACTCTTCTTACTAGCTGGAGATGTGCTGCATCTAACTGAAATGGAATAAAAAACGAGATTTTCCTTTCTCACCATTGTTCCCAGGAAATACATACAACATAATGGCAACTTTGTCCAATTTAATCTTGATGGAAACCAGTAAAAGCAAAATTTTATAACTCTGGTAATTCACTAGTAAAATATATCTTCTTACAACTATATGACTATAGGAATATTGCCATAGATTAGTACCAAAAGTAAGAATTAGTCATGCGCTGAATATCCAAAGGACCACTAGAAAGGCATATGTATACAATAGATATAAGGATTGGCTATAATTGGCAACCTTGACTATAGGCCGCCTGTACACGGCAGAGTTAGATTCCACATGCAGAATCCCGCAGCGGAATCCGTCCCTGGCAACAGCAGCGCCCACGCCTACCTGTCTTTCTTCTCTTCATCTGTACTGTGGATGGTCTGTATGGCTCGCCGTCGGACATGCACAGTATAGAAATTTTTTTCCCCGTGCCGTCACTAGGTGAAAATGCAGAATCCGCGACCTGTTCACAATGTTAATTGTGGACGGGCCGCAGGTTGGACAGGTTTCATTGACTTCAATGGAAGCCATCCGTGCGGAGCTGGCACAAAAATGGAGCATGCTGTGATTTTTCCTCCATGAGCGTAAACAGCAATTGGTTTCCGTAAGTATGCAGGAAAAAACTTATTTTTTAGGTATGCTATGGGCAGTATTTGCTGTGGAAGCAGATGCCTGCCATGGATTCCGCAGCAAAAATCAGCCCGTGTGCAGGCGGCCTTAGTCGGTGTTTAGTTTGATTGTTTTTAAATTTTACCTCCATGATAAAAATGTTCTATATGTACAGGTCTATCTGCCATTGGCCTCATGCCCATGGCCAGGTCCGCTTCTGACTGCGAAATCTCGAAATCTCAGACCCGGCACCCCCCAGAGACCCATACTCACCTGCACTCGCTGGCACTGGGCTGTGACGTGGATTTCCATGATACTGCTGCCATGCTCAGATGGGACGGATGGCTTCCATTGACTGCAATGGAAGCCGTTTGTGCAATTTTCAGCACAAAATAGAACATGTTGCGATTCTCCTCTGAGAGCGGAAAATCACAGTTAATTTCCGCTCATGGGCAGGGAGAATCATTTAACACTGCTTGTCAATGGATGGACATTGCTGCGGAATTCACAGCGGGTATCTGACCGCCAATTCTGTAGCAATAACCTGTCCGTGGACATGAGCCATTACAGCTGGTCATCTGCTTATCTTCAGCCTTCTATATTATATAAATATGTATCTTAGGGCCCTTACACACGTCCGTAGGCGTTTTTACGTGCACCCACTGGTGCCATGAAAATAAGTGAGCAGGCGCACAAATCTAATGTTTGTGTGCCTGTTCAGGTGGCATGGGCCTGGCGCATATATGCCAAGGCCGCAATGCTGTTGGGCTGGGAGAGACAGATTAGCTAAGCTAAGCTGTCTCCCCCTTCCCTCACCCTGGCCGGCTCACTTCCTCTCTCCTCCCCTCCGGCTGTTTGCAATGGAAGGGGGCGGGGCAGGGTTGGAGCTAAGCTCCCATCCCACCCACCCCCTTGTCAGCAGCCAGCAATGGGAGGGGGCAGAGCTTAGCTATGCCCCCCATGCCACCCTCCCCCATTGCAAACAGCCGGAGGGGAGGAGAGAGGAAGAGAGAAGGGGGAGGGAGTTTAGCAGTCATGCTGTTAAGCTCCCTCCCACTTCGCTTCTCCGGCCGCTGTAATTGGCTCCCATAGGAGCCCATGCAGTGGCTGACGTATTCTGGGCAGAGAGATAGTTCTAGAACGGCGTTATATTGGCCGGTCGGGTGCTTTAACGCCACGGGAATACGTCTGTGTAATCTGATGCATTGGAATCCAATGCATCAGATGGTAGCGTATATTGGCCCGCCATGAAAACGGTGGCTGATATACGCTTGTGTGAATAAGCCGTGACTTATATAACTATTCTAAATGAACAGTAAACATATGACATGATTTACCTTGTACTGCTGAGTCTGTATCAAATTCCACAGTTACATTCAAAATTCTATGGACATCAGCACAGAAATCCCTCGTACTGAGGCTATATTCACACGGGCGAGCGCGATACGGGGCTGAGAAACTCAGGCCTATATCGTACTTGCCAACATGCGATTTTCATGGCAATGTGAAGCGTCTTTTGTTAGATGTATCTTCTGTGACATTGGGAACCTCATGCGTGTGAAAGGATTGCAAGTGTTTTCTATTGTCTTCAATGGAAAGCATCACATTTGCATGCACATCGCACAGCATGCGAGTGCTATGTGATATCTTTGAAGGTCCCATTGATAACAATGGGCGAGGTGCTCCGAAGGACCGCCCAAACATAGAACACGCTGCAATGTATTTTCCTTGCAGCAATGCTGAAGGGAAAGAAAAAATTGCTTGTGTGAATGAATCCATTCAAAAGAATGGATTTGATATTTGTGCAAGTTTTGTGTGCATCACATTACACAAAACCTGTGCAAGAATATGGTTCATGTGAACCATAAGGTCTACACTTAGCTTACTCTGGTGATTTGTTTTCTGCGATGTGGGGCATTTTTAGTCAAAAAAGTGCATGTAAAAGACCAGAAGTTTTTTTTAATGGTATTGTAAATGCATTTTTAGGCCTTAGTGTCAGACGGGCGTTTTTTTCGCGCGATTTGCGGATCGCATGACGGATGCGCATCCGGAAATCGCGTGACCGGTGCCCAAAAATCTGCTCCTAGCCGCGTTTCATTAGAAACGGGCCGGAGCTGTCCAGCGCATTGCATTCAATGGAGACAGCAATACAGCGCTGAGCCAATCAGAGGCAGGTCTGACTCACACCCCCTTCACACCCACTGCAGGCCGGCCGCGCAGAACTCCGGCTGCCGGGAGCAGGGGAGTATATATATATTTTTTATTTTAACACTTTTCTGGATGAATTGCAGGGAAGGGCTTATATATTTAAGCCCTTCCCGACATTTCAGCCCGCGCACGCCGGCAGCCCATTGCTTTCAATGGAGCCGGCTGTATTGCCGGCTCCATTGAATTCAATGGGCAAACATCGTTCTTCTCTACCACAGCTGTTACAGCTGTGGCAGAGAAGAATGATTTGTCTTCTATATGTTCTCAATGGGGTCGGCGCTGCTGCAGCCAGCCCCATTGAGCGCATATAGAGAAGAGAACAGGAATCGCAGATCGCAGATAGGTGCGATCTGCGATTTCTGTTCTATAATATATCAGACGAGCGCATAAAAAGCGCTCATTTGTCCGATACCATTGCAAAGCAATGGTTTTAAAAAATCGCCGGACGCATGCGCAGGCGCAAATCGCGCAAAAAAAACGCCCGTCTGACTAAGGCCTTAATAAGTGTTTTTGGGTGGCTCTTTTTTACTCATTAATTTTAACATTTTTTTCTGGCATTTTTCATGTACTATGAAGAACCATATGCAAAAGCACCAAAAAAAAGTCAAGCTGACAGTCTGCAGTGGTTGCAAAAAAAGTCAGTGATCCCACAAAAGAACAGCAAAAAATGCTTCAACTAAATGCTGCATGTAAAATCCAGGGGTGGACTGGGGTGGGAGCACGGCCCCACAGCAAGTGTTTAGGGCTGCCCTATATCCTAATCCGTCCCATGTCCTAACAACCCACTAGTCAGCACCCGGAGTGGTTCTGAAATGCTTGTAGGTAGAAGAATGTATCTTCTTTACATACACAACTGTTTTCTGATGCCACACACACATTCCCCCTGGTTCTGGCAAACAATGTACTCAGTGCCAGAGCCAGGAGAAGAATGAGTGTGCAGCATCAGACAGCAGTCATGTATGTAACAAAGATACGTTCTGCTATCCATTGATGTTCTGGTGTCTAAAAAGGATCTTATTACTAACTGTCACACAATGGAGCTACCATTATTAACTGGGGCACAGATGAATCACCATTAATAAGTTGGGGCACAGAGGGTTTACTATTACTAGGTGGGACTACAGAAAGGTCACTTTTCACCAAGTGAGGCCCCAATGTGGGTTCTATCACTTAGTGAGTTGACAGTGTGGGTATTATTACTTAGTGGAGCTGCAGCTGGAGCACTATTACTTTGTGGTGTCACAGATGAGACACTATTACTATGGAGAGCGGTGAGGGATTCATTAGGGGTTGGGGCAGTAGGATAGGAAGAGTGTGCAGAGATCGGTCATGATTGGAAGACGTTGGCATGGTAGTTTGGGCCCAGATAGAGAAGGAATATGAAAATGGATGACTCCAGTCATGGGAAATCAACTATGATCATTGAAAGTAACTGCACTGTAATTACCATCACTGTGTAGAACTTGTATCTGACCATTATATGGTGACTGCATTTGTAGGTATACTAAAGCTCAGCTGCTGTACCTAAGCCATTTAAATTTTGAAACTGTAAAATATACATATATATACTATAAAATCTGGGTGGTGGACAATTCTGAGTCTTGCTATGGGGACCCATGAGTTTTATGTAGGCTCCCGCTTCTACCCTTAGCATGCTCAATTCATAGATCCCTATGATGCTCTGAGTAGAGGTAGATAGACTTGTAGTCAGACTGGAACACTCAACTGTATTATGATTGCAAAAATATGCCTGTAATACACTTGTCTGAAACTGGCCATATAAGGAAGGAATATAGTGCTTTGTTCCTGTGCCATATTTATGTTATGAGCTTTGTTCCGGTGCTGTATTTATGTACTGAACTTGGTTCTGGTGCCATATTTATGTATTGATCTAAGTTCTAGTGCTGTATTGATGTTATAATCTTGGTTTTGGTGATGTATTTATGTACTGAACGTGGTTTTGGTGCTGGATTTATGTTATGAGCTCAGTTGTAATACTGTATGTATATATATATATATATATATATATATATATATATGTACTGAGGTAAGTTCTGGTGCCATATTTATGTAAGGGCTCCCACTCACTGGCATCGCAGTGCGAGAAAAACGCAGGCAGATATCCCAAAATCGCTGGGATATCGCTGCGACATCGCCAGTCTTTTCAATGGGGCCAGCGATATGGAGAATGCCACGGACGTCTGCCACAGCAGTGACAGCTGTGACAGCTGTGGCAGAAGTCCGCGGCATGCTATCCCATTACTTTCAATGGGATCGGCACTGCTGCTGATCCCATTGAAAGCAGTGGTTTCTGACAAGCCCCGCAAAATGATTATCGGAGAAGGGCTTGAAATATAAGCCCTTCCCCGATAATCATAAAAAAGTGGTTAAAAAAATAATAAAAAAGTTACTCACCTCTCTAGATATTGCTATTCATGAATGAATAGCTAAGAGCTATCTGCCATTGGCTGAGCGCTCAGCCAATAGCTAAGCAGTAGCTGCTATTGGCTGAGCCCTCAGCCAATCCGCACAGCCCTTTCAGGAGGTGGGGATTTTTAAATCCCTATCTGCTGAAAGAGCTCAGTAGCAGTGCTGGGGAGCCAGCCGGAGGACGCGGCTGACAGCAGGAGAAGTGAGTACCTTTTTAATTATTTTTTTAACCACTTTTTTATGATTATCAAGGTAGGGCTTATATTTCAAGCCCTTCTCCGATAATTATTCTGCGGGGCTTGTCAGAAACCACTGCTTTCAAGGGGATCAGCAGCAGTGCCAATCCCATTGAAAGCAATGGGATAGCATGCCACTGACTTCTGTCACAGCTGTGACAGCTGTGACAGAGGATTCCTTCATTCCCGCGCTCCCCGCGGGAATGAAGGAAACTCCTGCCACAGCTGTCACAGCTGTCACAGCTGTGGCAGAAGTCCGCGGCATTCTCCTTATCTTTTCAATGGGGCTAGCGCTGCTGCCGCTGGCCCCAGTGAAAAGACTGTCGCAGCGATATCGCAGCGATTTTCTCGTACTGCTCTGCGAGAGTTTTTACTTACTCTCGCAGCGCAGTGGAGAAAAAACGCCAGTGGGTGGGAACCCTTAAATAGATAAACAGCAATGTGGCTGGTCTCACACAGCCAACCTTGCACATCTGTAGTGGCCAATTTTGCCAGTAATTTGCATGGCTATGGTTTGGCTGCATGCAGACAGCCACATCATATGTCTCCACTCTTGAGATGGGTTACTACTTACTTACACGTTTTACTCCTACCAATAACAATCTGGTCCTTGCTGCAGGGAACCCCAGACTGCTACCCCAGAAATAGTCTTGGTTAAGAGGCAGCTAATACAGCCTAGACAGGAACACCAAAACATGATATTAGAGGGTGTAGACAGAGTTGTAGTTGAAGAAGACAGCCGAGGTAAGGACTGACAGAACTCTTGAGTAATGCAGTCCCGGTGAGTGCAGACAGAGTTGTAGTCGAGGAACATAGCCAAGGTCAGAACAGACTGATTTCTTGTCTAGTCACAAAGAAGGCCACGGGTCAGGTCAGGCAGCAGACAGAAGAATCATGGTTAGTAAAAAAGCTGAAGACATTAAAAGAGAAACTGAGAAAGCCAAGTAGAATAGGAGCGTTTCAAAACCCCAAGAGATCAGACAGAAACACTTTAGAGTCTTTGCACAGTAGGAGACTAATTGGTCAGACTCCCTCCAGCTAGGGATGGTGCCTTAAATAGCCTGGAGCCTATCTGGATTGGATGGGGACTGAAAGGCAGGGTGTGTGCTGCTCCTTAAAGAGGTGGGTTGGACAGCATTGGCAACCAAAGTACAAGGAGGAAGAAAGTGGTATCTGCTGTAGGAGACATGGGGGGCAGAGTGTTGCCCATGATCAACAGCAGTAGGAGATGGTAAGAGGTGCTGTCGGCCATGAGCAGAGTCCATAACAATGCTAAGAAGATATTTTTTCATATGTAAGCTTCACTCTAACTATGCCCCTCATTACCCTATCCACACCTCCAAAACCAACTATAGAGGTAATGGCACAATTATTACTCTGGAAATGAGGCCCTACAATAGAACACACTGTTATATTTCATGGTCCTGCATTGCTTTTTCCTCCTCTACAACTAAAGCCATCTTCACATTGGCATTTCCATTGTTGTGTTCTCTTATAGGAGCAAATAAGGAAATTAATGATGGTGCCAGATCTGTCATATGGCGTTCAGCAATGGTACCCAAAAGGCTGCATGGAATATAATTGGGTTTGTCGGTTTTTTGTCATAGTGTCCAACATATAACTAGAAAGAATAGCGCTGCAAGGTGTGCTATTTTTCCAGTATTTCAGATTGAATCTGCGATGGAGGATTCTAATGAAGGCTCCAATACAGATGTCAACAAGAACTAAGCAGCCAACCAGCAGAAGCAATACGTAAAATATAATAGGTTAGAATTTTAACAGGATACATGTGAAAATACCACCAGAAATCCAGTATTTTGGAGGCTTTATAATTAAGACTGCCCAATAAGCACACCAAAGAGGCCCAGGAGTTGTACAGTATACTGCTCAGAAGCAACATTGTGGCCACGCTAGCTATATAAAAAAGATCGAAATACAGGCATACGGTACCATGCACACATGGGCATTACTACAGCTACAACAGTCACAAATGAAAAGCTGAGCGGGCTCCCTAACAGTTACAACACAATGAAGGGGATTTATTAACTGATGTATGGGAGTTTTCTGGCATTTAAAAAAAGACGCATGTTTTGGGGCCTACCAATTTTGTTGAAAAGTGACTTTTTGCTGTTTTAGGTTTCCATGACAAGTATTCAAACTTTTATGAGGAAAAGTGGGTGTGTTTAGCAGGAGAGGACGGGGCCTCTCGCAGACTACCAGATTAGTCATAATTTATGCCAGAAATCGGTATAAATTATGATGAAAGCCTACACCTGCTCGTAGCTGCCATAGATTTGCTTTTGTGACACAGGGTCAGCCAAAAGATGTCCTAAATATATTATAAGGTCCTTGCCACTTTCAAATTTGGCACATTTTACTCTAGTGTACCTTGGATTAATATCGGTATATGAAACATCAGTTTTAGGGTGGCTTTACATGAGACAACTATGTGCCGAAAAAATTACTCAGAAGATCAATTTTCAGCAATAGTTGTCCTATGTAAACATGGCACCCAACAGGATACTGAGTGAGTAATTGCTCAATAGTCACTATTTGCTTTGTTTCAGCTCACAGAATTGAAGCGACTAGTGAGCAAATTTTCACTCAGTGTAAGCAGGCAGACGCTCATCATTGAATGACTACCTGCTCACAGTGAATCAAGGTGAGTGACCAGAAGTTACATCTGGCATGCTCTGCCTCCATTCACTGAATGACTATGTGTGGAAGTACAGGAGCAAGAAGTGATTGGGATCACCGTTGGGAGCGTACATGCCCAACAATTGTCCTGTGTAAAACCATCCGTAGTAAATTTTTTCTAATGGTTCTGGGGAAAACCAAGTTGGTTGCTATCTAGCATTACTATATTGATTCTCAAAAAGGCCCTGAGTAAGTTACCTTCTTCATTTATGCCCCATCCTACCACTGCTTGGTAATATTAACATTAACGTTTTGTAATATCATTGATGTATTAATGAGAACATTTTCTCTTAGGAATTAATATCCTAAATCAATAAATCTCTTGTAAGAGAAAACTTATTCCATTCTCTATCACTTTTCTTGTATCTCTTATTCAATGACACCTTCAAATTCAACAGCAACTTATTTTTTTAAGTATTTAGTACAAAACCAGGTCCCATAATAATGCAGAACCCAAAAAGTCATTAATACAATTCTGAAAGCAGATCTAGTATTTTACTGGCTGTAGTGAAGAACACTATTTCTCTTTGTGATTATTCTTGAAGCATCCTTGTCAAGGCAAATTTCACCCCTGCCTTTAGAAATGATTGCCTGAGACACTATAAATGAAACAGGCCCTTTCATGCTCCTTGAAAATGTAAAACTAAGCTTAGTATTAAGGCCGTTGCATGCTGAGGGTTGAATGGCTCAGTGATTTGGTCATAGGTTAGTCATCCTTTCACCCTTATGTCTGTATTGATTGAACACTGTTATCATCCCTTTGTTTTGTTCTCTGGCTCTTAGTAACAGCTCCGGTCCCAGAAGACAGGTGTACTATGCATGCATCAGTTGGGAGCTGCAGTATTGTATTGAGAAATAATGCTGTTCTTCCTTCCCTTGCTTCAATGCTTCAGGACAATGACTTAAGAAAAGCACAATATTGGCAATTGAAGCCATTACTAATTTTGGGCAGTGTTATCAGATGGAATATATCCTACCCAGGAGTCAGAGTTTAAGAGGATGAAGTTGAGTGGGCACTGAATCAGCTAACAAATCGGAAAACCTCTGGAATTGATTGAATGCCTGCTGAGCTGCTCAAGCCCCTGCCAGTCCAGGCGCTAACAGCACACTGTCGCAAGATTTGGCAAACCGATTCATGGACAAAAGATTGGGCAAAGTCAGTTTTCATGCCACTTTCCAAAAAAGGCAACCCGAGAGAATGCTCAAACAACCACGTGACATCCCTAATATCGTATGCAAGCAAAATCCTACTGAAGATTATTCAAAAAGCATGATGGCAATAGTGGAACGGGAACTCCCTGATGCACAAGCCGGTTTTCTCAAGGGAAGAAGAACAAGAGACCAAATTGCATATGTCTGATGGTTCATGGAAAAGGCCCGGTAATACTAAAAGGAGGTGTACATATGCTTTATCAATTACAGCAAAGACTTCAATTGCATTGAACATGGCAAGCTGTGCTTAAGACAAGTGTCAGTCCCAAGACATCTGAAGCAGCTCATATAGTCATTATATGCGAACCAAGAAGCTATGGTCAGGACCTCCAATGGTAACTTGGAATGGTTCAGAATGTGGAAAGGTGTATGGCCAAGGCTGCATCTTCCCCTCTCATAGTTCAAGCTGTATGTGCAGTAATCGAGAACCAGGCCCTCTGGTGGCGCTACCGTCTAAAACCACAGTTTTCATTGGAGGCCAACATTACGAGACTCTCATACTTTGGCCACATAATGTGAGTTAATTTATTAGAAACATTGATAGTGCTTGGAGTGATCAGTGACAAGAGAATATCTGGCCACCAAAGAACATGGTGGCTTGATACTATCAAAGCCGAAACCACAAAATAGAACCACGTGGAGAGAGCTTATTCATAAAGTGTTTGAGAGTTGCCCTAACTATATGGATTGAGATAGATAGATAGATAGATAGATATTTTTGTTTTTTTTACAGCCTATTCGAGGAATTTGAAAAGATAATTCTTAAATCTGGCAGCTGATTGCAGCTAAATTCTTGAATTTGTTGGAATAACTACAGGTTTTATATTACATATCATAAATTTACAATCTTTTTAGAACAGCAAATCGTTAACTGCATTTTCAGGAATGACAGTAAATTTGATGGAGATGCAGAATGAAGAGAGACCTTCTTCTAAACTCGCATTGGTTCAAAGTGTGTAATGCCGGTAATAAGTAAATATTGTTCCAAATTAGAATGCATCACACTGCATATATATACAGTATCTGTTCTTCCATACAAGTATGCGTCTTAATAATGGCAATTATAACTATTCCAAAAAATCCTGGATAGTTGAGAGGGACACATGCCTATACTGTATTTACCTGAGGTGCTCAAGCTTTAGCACCCTTTCTTATGTTAGATTTACAATTTACCCAGAGGCATAGTTATATAGATAGAGGTAGCAGTAACAGTCAGACCCTACTTTCAGAGAGAGACCAAAGGTTCTTTGGCAGCATAAGGAAAGAAACACCGATGTTATACCTGGAACATGTTAGGACCCTGTTACTGATTTTGTTTTGGGGTCCAGGAGCTTCAAGTTGCTCCTCTGAGTATACATATTTAGTAAGCACTTATCATAGAATCATAGAATGGTAGAGTTGCAAGGGACCTCCAGGGTCCTCGGGTCAAACCCCCTTCTCAGTGCAGGATTCACTAAATCATCCCAGACAGATGTTTGTCCAGCCTTTGTTTGAACACTTCCATTGAAGGAGAACTCACCACCTCCCATGGTAGCCCGTTCCACTCATTGATCACCCTCACTATCAGAAAGTTTTTTCTAATATCTAATTTGTGTCCCCTCTCTTTCAGTTTCATCCCATTGCTTCTGGTCTTTTCCTTACTCTGATGTTGCACTCACTCACTGCAAATGGCTATCATTAAATGGACAGGTGTTGTATGGGAAGACTAATACTGATGATCGTGTATATGATGTATGATGGTAATGACAGCAAGGTGATGATGGTTTCTATAATGATACTAGCGTTGATGTGCTGGAGTTTAGATTTACCTTGTTTAATGGGTGAACATTTAAGTTTTTCCTGTTAACAAAAGAGTTTGATTGTATCATGTGGAAACCAGCTGATTGTCTTACTGCGGTGCAACTAGCACAGTGCCATCATGTGAGCGAGCATTCTTTCAGAGCCAGCCACCAGGGAGCTACAAGTGCTCGGGAATCAGTGTGGAATTTAGTAGCTACACCATAGCAAA
Source organism: Eleutherodactylus coqui (assembly GCF_035609145.1). Lineage (NCBI taxonomy): Eukaryota > Metazoa > Chordata > Amphibia > Anura > Eleutherodactylidae > Eleutherodactylus > Eleutherodactylus coqui. Next base: position 162,361,310 of record NC_089843.1, on the reverse strand, counting down.
GGAAAGATCTGGTAGTCTCTGAACCATATAATGAGGTCACTGCCACCATCCAGAAAAATAGAATGGGTGTTCCTTCAGCCTCTGATATGATCAGTAGGAGCTTGGCCAGCACTGGACCTGCTTCACATAACCAGTCCCAGTTAAATTCACTGGAACAACTGCAGTCTAATACACAGTAATGGCATCCAATTTGGATGTACTGTATAGTTGGTGGGAGGATGTGGTTGCAAGTGGTTCATTTCATCTACCCCTTTACAATCTCTTTCAGTCTTTCTAAAATCTGAAAATGCCATTAAAGTCATTTGCTCAGTCCCTTAAAGGGGTTGTCCCGTGAAACAAAGTGGGGTTATACACTTCTGTATGGCCATATTAATGCACTTTGTAATATACATTGTGCATTAATTATGAGCCATACAGAAGTTATTCACTTACCTGTTCCGTTGCTAGCGTCCTCGTCTCCATGGTGCCGTCTAATTTTCAGCGTCTAATCGCCGGATTAGACGCGCTTGCGCAGTCCGGTCTTCTTTTCTGAATGGGGCCGCTCGTGCCGGAGAGCGGCTCCTCGTAGCTCCGCCCCGTCACGTGCCGATTCCAGCCAATCAGGAGGCTGGAATCGGCAATGGACCGCACAGAAGACCTGCGGTCCACCGAGGGTGAAGATCCCGGCGGCCATCTTCACAAGGTAAGTAAGAAGTCACCGGAGCGCGGGGATTCAGGTAAGCACTATCCGGTTTTCTTTTTTAACCCCTGCATCGGGTTTGTCTCGCGCCGAACGGGGGGGCTATTGAAAAAAAAAAAAAAACGTTTCGGCGCGGGACAACCCCTTTAAGGCCCATTTACACGGAGTGATGATCGCTCAAAAATCGCAAGCTGATTGTTAAATTCAAGTCAAACTAAAAATTGTTGTTCAGCCTTATCAGCAGTTCTCCACCGGTAGTGCTGATAGCATTGTTTCCCGTCAGATAAGAGCTCTCGGGCTATTAACTGCATTCAGCTAAGGCTTCATTTGCACACTAAATTGCTATTAAGTAGCTGAGTAGCTACTTAATAGTTTTTGCAAAATGGTCACTCAAAGCTGTCACTCAAACTGTCGTTTGAGTGATCTTTGAGCGATCATCGCTCCATGTAAATGGGCGTTTACATGCAATCTAATAGATAGTAAGAATCTGTGTTTTTGGTTACATTTAGCTAACTTACATACTTAGCTATTACACAAATGCACAGGTTGCATATACAGTATGACTATCCTTGATGTGCATATCTCAGATCCCTGATTCTGAAAGCTGTTTCTTGAGACCTCTTAACATTCATTCTTCAGGGCATTGTGCAGATGACCTTGTTTAAAGTGCCTCAGACAAGTATTTGTTCCTAGCATTTACATTTTTATGCTCAAACTTGCAGTGTTAAGGGTTTTTTCGACAATACACATAATAAAGAATGGTAAAAATAATACAAGCATTAGTAACATTAAAGTTTTTTTTTCACCAGTATAGGCCATCAACAGATAGTAGCAAGGGACCTGCCGCTTGGGATTTTTGGTGATCATCTGATCGCCTGTCCCGCTGTCGGTGCAGCAGGTCAGACATGTATCATAGGAGACAGGAACAGTTACCTAGCTGGCTTAACTCTCATTGCAATCAATGTAAGCTGAAGCTGGCTATTATACTTTCGGCACTTCTGTCTTACACCAGGGACTGATACAGAAGCTACTTCAGTTAGAATTCTATAGGAGTGAAGCCAGCTAGGGGACTTCCACTCCCATCCTATGATACATGTCCAGCTTAATGCACTGCCACGTCATTGCTGGGGTTCCCGAGCGGCGGTTTACCAGCGATTAACTATTGATGACCTATCCTGAGAATAGTAACATAGTACGCAAGGCTGAAAGAAGACAATGTTCATCTAGTTCAGCCTGTCCCCCCCCCTCCCCCCCGTCCCGTTGATGATCCGAAGGAAGGCAAAAAAAAAAAATGAGGCAAAAGCCAATTTAGTCCATTTGGGGGAAAAATTCCTTCCAGACGTTTAAGTGTTTCCACCTGACTCCAAGACCTGGATCAAAAACCCCGCTGGTGATTTAATGTCTACATCCTGTAATATTATAGCTCTCTAAAAAGACATCTAGTCCTGTCTCAAACTCCTCTATGGATTTTGCCATCACCACGTCCTCAGGCAGAGAGTTCCACAGTCTCACTGCTCTTACAGTAAAGAACCCTCTTCTGTGTTGGTGATGAAACCTGCTTTCCTCTAACCCTAGATGATGCCCTCTTCTTACCGTCACAGTCAATAGTTTTTGTCCAGAAAATCCCTTTAAGAAAAATACTAATGAGTTAAAAAACAATTCAGCAAGAAATGATTCACTGACACCCCTCTATGAGACTCTACTTGAATGATTCTCATGCTGTTTTATGGGACATACATAAATGATATATATCATATACAATCCTTTCTGTATATTTCTTGCATTGTTCCTACATTTTCCATAGCTAAACGTCATTAGCTTATAATCGTCTACTTTTATGCATAAGCCTAAAATAAGTCAACTTGTGTACCTGAGTAGAAGTAACATCTAGCAGAAGTAAAAGAATATCATCCATCTACAAATGTGAATGCGTGGTGTTGCCCAGACTTCGACTTGTGTGCAGTGAAGGATATGTGCACTGATTTTACATTCCTCAATTTGATGCTTGAAATGAAACAGAATATCATAAATCTTATACATGGGTTACCACTGTGTCTTTCCGATGAATAGTGTTCACAAAGCAAGCAGAAGTTCCCTACCAGTCCTATATGATTTATTGTAATAAGATGCAATATAATAAGAAATTAATAGATTTGATTGTTTTTAAACTGCATTCTGTGCAGAGGTGGGATATTTTATCTCTAAGATACCTATTGTTATAAGCTTCCAAGGAAGATCTGCAAACAAAAGCCTATAACTGCACGCTAATCTGCATATAACAATGAAATTTATTAAAACCGAAGGTTCATTATTACACGTCTTCTCTCGAATAATTAAGAACCCAGAGCCCCTTCCCCCATCAATAATCTGCATCAAAGTCCAACTGATTTGAATGGGACAGTCTTTCTCCAGTACATGGCCAAAGGGTCTGAAGATATAGGGAGAAATTTGATAAGCTTTGCATTTCCAATGCGGGTCTTAGTATATCTCCTCCTGGCAAACAATGCACCTAATGCATGAAAAGGCTCTTCATATATTAGGTGCATCTCGGCAGCAACGTGCAGATAAGCAAAAATGTTCACTAGATCCAATTGGCATACGTTTCTGGGATAATTTACACCAGTTTCTGGGCTAAATTATACATAAATGTACCTATTTGTACTTGCCTTCCAAAGGGCCCTGCCTACTTTTTTTTTTTTTTACAAGAGTGATAAGGCAGGTGCAAAAGACCAAAAAGTCACAAATTTTTGCTTAAATCCCCAAATTTTACTGGCATAAAATGCTTTAGAAATGTCCCCAATAGTTCATAGTATACTGAAGGCCTGCAGCTGTCAGGACATGCTGAGAGTTATAGTTCCCAATGGAAGGGGAAGGGATGACTGCAATTTGAAAATGAATTTATTTTTATAACCTAGTAGGAGAGTAGCCACAGATCTTTTTTCAGTAGTAGCCTAATGCCTGGCCTTTATGTAGTATATGGCTAATTACAGGCAGGTGAGATATGACGCAAAGATGCAGAGATTATTATGAAACCAAAAATGTATTTAAACAACGAAAATTGGAGTACAAAAGACCTTAAAAACTTACAATTAAGGAACTGGTCCGTACAAGATACATATACACAGTCCATATAAATACCTTGCAACTATACTGGCAGGAATTAATCATGAATTTCCTTTTTTCATAAACAGGACAAACGATATCCCTTAAATTAACATATAGCTAGGAAACATATAAAGGTTAATTAACAAAAATATGATAACATAATTACAACTTATTTATTCTATAACTAAACTTGAAATTAGACATTCAGTATCTAATCCACAAAAACATGTCAAGAAATGGTACACCGTTAAACAAAGTTAACGGGCTAAGTTTTGTGGATCGCCCGTTTCCGACTAACTTAGCTTCATATACATTATTCCCAATTATAAGGAGTATAGAATCTGAACGAACTATCAACAAAATGTGATCCTTCAATTAATAGGTTTTCTATTAATAAAAATATAATAGGACTAACACATCAACAATTTTCAAGCTGACTCCTAGTTGAGTTTCATGTTTGTCGACAACCGAGCCTTCCTACTGGGTCAATATTTTTAATAAATACAAAGAAATATGGTGTTAGGCTGTTCTCTTTCTCCCGAGTGTTTTAAATTAATTCCCAGAGCACAGAAGGCACCATTATTACCAGAAATTGAAACATAGCTCTCGATAACTTTGCTGTCTCCGAGTCTGTAAGTCCATTTCCACAAACAGATTATATATATATATATATATATATGTGTGTGTGTGTGTGTGTGAATAAAGGTGTAATGCTAGAAGAATCTGTGCTTTCGGTATATATTTTAACTGGACACTTCATAGATGAGTTGTCTCAATATGGCAAAAGCTCACTACTTACAGAAGTCAGTCAATATCAATTGTTTCACTTGAATACTCAACATTTGATACCCAAAATTGTTTGGAATTGGATAAAAATTGAGATTCCCTTTTTCTCTCCACCTAATGGCATTGGATATTCTGTAATGCTGTATGAGAGAGAAGTTAGTCTAGACTTGGTGATTATCAAGTTACATCATACCCTGGGTTGAGTTAAATTTTGTGCTATTTTGATAGTGGAAGCTATACTCACTTTCCACGCTCCTAATTGGCTGGTCACCAGTCTCAGAATAGGAGGGTTTGGCCAACAACTTTTCCCTTCCAAATGTCACTTAGCTCTGGCTGCCAAATGGACTAGGTAGCTTTCTGATCTTAGGTTATGTTCCTTAGGCCACCTCTTATATATTCTGTTGCCATGGACTTCTCTAATCATTACTGGAGCTTCCTTCATGCCTCTCTGACCATCATTTGTGTCTGGCCCTTTGTTGTAAAGTGTAGCACCTACTTTGTCTTTTTCTTCAGTCATGAGGCTCTGTCACCCTGCTCAGCACACCAGCTTTCACAGTAGAGCTCTGGGACCTAGTGATGATGTCATGGCATGACAACATGGTATCTTCTGATTTGCGGCTTCCTAATTGAGATCTGCAATCCACACTTTGGCTAGACACACATGAATTAGCTTTGTCCTGTGATTTGCTGACTGCCCTGTCTCTTTAAGTGCCAGTAATCAGGCCCATAATAAATAAATGGTTGCATCAAATAGAAGTGGCATCAAATCAATCAAATGGTTATTGGGGTCATATAAGCTAGATGAAAATGTAAATACCAACGGAGGGGCAGGGAATTTACAGTCAACATAGAGGGAAATGGTGACAGTGTATGCAGAATAGCAAACAGGAGCAACTGTCGCCAGCAGTAAAAGCTTTCATGGGTGCAGCTTTTATTCCATAGAAGGCCCATGAGGTCTATTTTCTCCATGGGAGGAGACCAGTACCATAATGGAAGCATTATAGTTGTTACAGATTTTGCATTGGGGCTTAATGTTAAGGTTGTGCGTCTAGGACCTGTGGTTCTACAGGCTTCCTTGTACACACCTTCACAGATAGGGGTTAATTGAGCTGGCTGGGTATGGTATTCTCCAGCAGCCAATCCCCCTCGTCTGCGGCAGATAAATACCAGCCAACTCTTGAGAGAGATTGCTGATTATTTTAGTTATTCACTGTTAATCCAACTCAGAGCTGGTGTGTGCATGCTTGTCTGTAGTCTCCCTCTCTCCTCCCCTGAAGACGGCCTGGACACCTGCTGTCCCTGCCCTCCTTGTGTTCTGGGGTGCATGCATTGTGTAGCGTGTGGTACGGTAACCACCAGGTGCAGGCGGCCGACAGGTTTCTACCTATCCCTGGGCAGGTGCGGCCCCCAGACGTCTGATGTCCTATGTATGTGTCAGATAGATGATGCCTGACACTGTTCCCTATGTCAGCACGGTGGCTGACTCTCTATTCACCTGAAGTGAGAACACTTGGACTGACTATGGTTAACCATCTGTATGCATGTGAGCTCTGGGTGGGGTTCCTGTTATAAGTTGTATGCACAACCAGGTGTGTTGGTGTGAACAGTGACTTGTGTGGTATGTCTGTGCAAATGACCAGACATGTGCTTTATGTGCAGTCTTGTTCTTTGTATTATGTGGTATGTGTAACCTGGTATGTTGGTATGAACAGCGATGTATGTTATGTCTGTGCAGGTGGCCAGATATGTGCTCTATGTGCAGCCTGTTCTGTGTTCAGTGTGTGTAAACAGCATCGTGTCCTGTGTTCTTAGTGCTTTTTTCCAGGTCCCTAATCAGGGATAGCCAGGTCCCAGATGAAGACAGCGGGGCCGACCTTACAGGGATGAGCACCCCGCTTTTAGGCAGGGGTTCCCCACTTTTCCTGATTAGTAAGGTCCTTCCATCATCACCTGGAGAGGTGCAATTTGCCAGTACAACTGCCGAGTGTTTGCAGTCTTAAATGGACACAATCTTGCATCTGCACAGAGGCGTGACACTTTAGTGCACCAGGCGGGTGTAACACTTAACAGTTACGCTTTTGTGGCATGGAGACATGTGGGTCCCCTGGCTTCCGGACCCATTTGCATCTATGTGACCCCCTACAGCTACAATACACCACTGTACTGAAAAGAAGACTGAAAAAGTAGAAAACTCCAAATAGTTTCAAAGGTATAAGACTTTACCACGTACTGTACTGTGTCAACTAAATCTTTCATTTTACAATGCAAGCAGATTCAATGTAAGGTAAAATACCCTGGTGCAAGCAACAAGCCATGACTGACCCCTAGGGTGATGTCACATCATGACAATTTTCCATTGCCTTCCCCAGTTATCTTTACCTCCCAGCAAGCTGGGTACTCATTTTACCGACTTCGGAAGGCTGAGTCAACCTTAAGCTGGCCACCTGAACCAAGCAGGGATTGAACCTGCAACCTTTAGGTCGTGTGCGAGAGCTGAGGACTGCATTTCTCGGAGATTCGGTGTGTATTCATTTAAGAAACTTCTGCAGTGAATTTTGGAATTTACTTTTTCAAGAACATAAACAACAAATTGTGATATGAATATGAATATTCAGTCGGTGTTAGTACGTGAGATAGCGATTTGAAAGATGATTGCTTCTCCTTGTATGTTATGAGGGCTTTGTATAGAATTCTTATATTGAAAGCGTGAGACCCCACATATATCCTCCGGTCCCTCATTGTTTTTCTATTTTCCATGGAAACCTGGTTTCGCCATACAGCAGTGATGCTGTTGTTCACTCCCCTCTTGGGGAGAATGCATGAAGAGGGTGTTAGTAGAACGGCTTTCTATTAGAATCAAGTGGCAGTTCTATATTCTACACAACAGCAGCTCAGAAATGTGGAGGTTAAGGAGAATAATGAATAATAGGTACAGTAAGCTATGTATTATATTATTTATTGTTACATGCATTTGCATCTGCCTCCAACGCTTTACAAGGCACTGCACAGGGATTATACTCTTTCCTTAACTTTACATGAAATGTGCGCTGTCCGTGGTACTGATAGTCTGTATAGATATATTTTTAATGGTACGTTCACGTGCAGCGGAAACGCTTCAGATTTTCTGCAGTCGAAAACTGCACTATTAGAGCTCCTTCACACTGGCGACAAAATTGCGAGATTTTCTCGCCACGCGAGAGTGAGTGAGAACGCATGATTATGAAAGCAATGATTTTCAATGGTTTCATTCTCATTTGCCATGTTTTCAGGCCTGCGAGAGAAAAAAATGCAGCATTTCCTTACTTTTCGCGATATCACCCATTGTTCTTAATAGGACCAGTAAAAGCAGCAGCGGCCCCATTGAAAAAAATTGGGAGAACATTGCGATCTTCTGCTGTGACAGCCACGGCGAGGATGAAGGAAACCCCCGCAGGTATGCGAGGCTGTGTCCATGTGAAGACACCTTGCATCCAGGAGTTTTCAGAAGGATTGCGAGGGCATGCAGAATCCGACCCAGCCATGTGCAGATGGCCTTTTGCAGTGGAAAATCCTCAGCATTTCCTCTGCGTGTGAACATACCATAAAGGGGTATTCAGATCTCAGACCTTTATGCCATATCCACAGGTTATGCGCTAAAAGTCAGATAGGTGTGAGTCCCACTTCTGGTACCTGCCTCAATCTGTAATTGTGGCTCCTTCCTCCCCTGGCCCAGCTGTATGAGGTGGCCAGGAGTGGTTGCTTTTTTTTTTTATAGAAACAGCAAGCAGACTTTGCTGCACTGCTTCCATAACTACTAGAGATGAGCGAACACGTTCGGCCCCGCCCCTTTTTCGCCCGAACACCGAACTTTGCGAACACCTCGGTGTTCGGGCGAAAAAGTTCGGGGGCCGCCGTGGCAGCGCGGGGGGGTGCGGCGGGGAGCGGGGGGGAGAGGGAGAGAGAGAGGGCTCCCCCCTGTTCCCCGCTACTGCCGCCCGCGCCGCCGCGCATCTCCCCGCCCCCCGGCGGCACCCGGACACTTACGCGCGAACACTCCAGTGTTCGCTAAAGCCGGTGTCCGGGTGCGGATGTGTCCGTTACGGACACGTTCGCTCATCTCTAATAACTACCAAAGAAGTCAATAAGAGTTATGCAAATAGCGTAGCACGAGAAACTATTGCCATAACTTCCATTGATTTCTATGGGAGTTACAGAAAAAGTAACGCATGGTCCTGTCCTATTTTTTCTTGCATGCAGAAAAACTACATGCAAGAAAGATAGGATATGGCATATCTTTTCTCTTGCAGATAGTAATATTGCGCAAGAATCACGCTAGTCAAAACAAAACCATTGAAATCACGGTCCTGTGTTTAAGCTGTAAAACACTATATATTTGCATTTGCAAAATAGGATATGCAAAATCGCAATGAGGGCTCCTGCAGACAAGCGTATACATAGATACACTCGCAATAGCGTGATGTAATAGTACTGTGTAGGAAAGGCTCATGCCAGGCCAACACACGCATATTCACGCACCCTACTGTACTTTTCTGTACTGCCGGGCCCATTCACATCGGTGCAGGACCCACTTGCACCGTGATTTAATAGGATCAGCAACCTTATCTGTCCCCAGTGTTACTGATTAATACTGCGAAATCCCGCAATTTCGTGGGATGGGGTGTCTTGTGTGCGCAAATGTGCACCAAAATAGAGCTTGTTGCATAAAAACGCTAAATGTGAGGGAAACCATTGAAATGGGTATTACTCTCTGCGGTTTGCATGGGGATATTGCGGGCGCAAAAACATATGCAAATCGCCCCTGTGAAGTAGCCCTGCTTTTGTGCATAAATATGCAGGTTTTCTACATATTTATACACGCCCATTGATTTCGGTGGGCTTCTACACTGCATGATGTGCCAAGATAGGATGTGCCATGTATTTTGTCACGCAATCACACATTGCTTGAAAAAATACACTCATGTGAACAAACCCATTGAAATCAAAGGGTTATTTTCACTGTGTAATATACGTGAACGAGCCCTTAGTTAATATTAAAGGGGTTGTCCCGCTCCGAAACGGGTTGTTGTTTTTTTTTCAACCCCCCCCCCCCCCCGTTCGGCGCGAGACAACCCCGATGCAGGGGTTAAAAAAGAACACCACACGGCGCTTACCTGAATCCCCGCGCTCCGGTGACTTCTTACTTAACTGCTGAAGATGGCCGCCGGGATCTTCTCCCTCGGTGGACCGCAGGGCTTCTGTGCGGTCCATTGCCGATTCCAGCCTCCTGATTGGCTGGAATCGGCACGTGACGGGGCGGAGCTACACGGAGCTACACGGAGCCCCATTGAGAAAAGGAGAAGACCCGGACTGCGCAAGCGCGTCTAATTTGGCCATTAGACGCTGAAAATTAGACGGGCACCATGGAGACGAGGACGCCAGCAACGGAACAGGTAAGTGAATAACTTTTGATAACTTCTGTATGGCTCATAATTAATGCACAATGTACATTACAAAGTGCATTAATATGGCCATACAGAAGTGTATAGACCCACTTTGTTTCGCGGGACAACCCCTTTAAGTAGTTTTCTACAAAATCCCACCTAAGGGCTTATTCACATGACAGTATTTTTCATCAGTATTTTGTGAGCCAAAACCAGGAATGGAGAAAAAGTATAATAGAGAGATTTTCATGTCTTCTGTAATTTGGACCCACTCCTGATGAAAAATACTGACTTGTGAAAGAGCCCTAAGGCCGCATGCACACGGGTGGTCGGATTCTGCACGCAAGGAATCTGGCCCTGACAGCAGTGGCGTCTGTGCGTACCTTTAGCTTTTTTGCTTTTCTGTACTGTAGATGGTCCGCACCCCTCGCCGTCGGACATGCGCAGCACAGATTTTTTTAAAACTCCGTCTAGCGATGACGCAGAATCCGCAACCTTTCCGCTATGTCAAATGGAACTTCAATGGAAGCCGTCCGCGTGGAATGGAGCATGTTACCATTTTTCAAACTGCAATTGGTTTCGGCTCGTGTGCACAAAGAATTCTTTTTTCATAACATACTATGGGCGGTATTTGCTGCGGAATCCGGAAGCGGACGCCCGCTCCGGATTCCGCAATGCAAATCTGCCCGTGTGCAGGTGGCCTTATGCTCTATTGTAAAATTATATTCAAGCCCTTGATTGGCTGCAGCAGTCAAGCGAGTATACAGACATATCATCACTGCAGTCATATAATTAAAGACCGGCGGGGAGGACTGGCGCAGTGGGCTGCAGCAGCCTGCGATTTAATGGGTAAGTAACGCTTGCTTCTTTTATTACTTTCTCACATCCCCTCCACCCCTTTTAGTCGAGCTTTTCAACAACTCTGACAACCCCTTAACCAATTTTCATTAGATCAGGTAATGAGAACAAAAACTGATGTAAGAGTGCAGGAGACTACTTATAGCGGAGTTCCAGTTGCGTAATTCTACTTGCTCCTTATTTTCTTCAATGGTAACAGCCAGGCTGCTTTTTAGCTATGATCCATTAGGACAAAGCTATGATCAGTGATTGCAGCTACTCAATGGTGTCAAGAAATCCTGAGTAGTTTGGAATAAACCTCTTGCTTTGTCAGTAATTCAGGCTGCCACGGATGACTGTCTGTGTACTTGTACTGGCACAACTCTATCAGTGCACAGAAAAGTTATTTCTGCAATACCTAGGGAGAATGGACTACAAATGACTAAACAAGCAGCCACTTGTGGTGACTATTGACCACTGCTTTAAAGTGAAATTTCCACAATTAGTAATAGAATTTTTTAATATACCTAGACTGTTACTTCTTTTGCTACAGCTCCTCCAAGGTATTCTGTACACTATAGATCCTTGATACCACAACTAATGCTAAATGCTACTGGGCTGTACAACAGAGGTTGATAAAATCACTCCTGATCTGTGACATCATTCAGTACTCAGGCTTCCTGCCCTGACTGCCCCTACCTTTGTGTTCCCTATACATAATACTATTAAAGGTGTTGTCCTATAAAGTAGTAATGTGCAAAAGTTTTAGGCAGGTGTATAAAAAATGCTGCCAAGTAATAATGCTTTAAAAAATAGAAGTGCTAATAGTTTGTTAATTAACAAAATGCAAAGTGAATGAACAAATATAAATTTAAATCAAAACAATATTCGATGTGGCCACCCTTTACCTTCAAAGCAGCACCAATTCTTCCAGGTACACTTGTACAAAGTCAGAAATTTTGTAGGATTATAGACAGGTGTATGATTGAACAATTATACCAAACAAGTGCTAATCATTTTTAGATGTAGTTCGAAGTACAGTCATTAACTGAAACAAAAACAACTGTATAGGAGGCTTAAATATAGGTGAGGGACAGCGAAAATCTGCTATAAAGGTGAGGTTGTGGAAGACAGATTCATGTCACAGGTCATAAACCATGGCAAGATTGGGCACAGCAAGACACAAGGTAGTTATACTGCATCAGAAAGGACTCTCCCAAGCAAAAATTTCAAAGCAGACTAGGGTTTCAAGATGTGCTGTTCAAATTTTCTTTGAAGAAAAACAAAGAAATTGGTTACGTTGACAACTGTCAGCCAAGGAAACTTACTGCAGTAGATGAAAGAAACATCATGCTTCATTTGCTTCAAAATCAGAAGATGTCCATCAGTGCCATCAGCTCAGAACTAGCAGAAATCAGTGGGGCCCAGGTATACCCATCTACTGTTTGTCATGTCCAACCTGAGCATAATGCACACCACACCCAGGACAACCACGTATAGAAACAGGAATGCACACAAACAGACTTAACCATAAATGGGATTTGCGAGCAGACATCCAACAATGACTGACTAACACCAAAAACACTTACCAAGAATAAAAGCACACATAAGCAGAAGGAATAGCTAAAGTACGTACAAGGTATTGGTTTGTATTCTGAACAGGACACTGTTCACACCAACAGAAGAGGGAATCCCATCCTGAACCTCAAGCAAAACATGCAAGACTCCAAACATGAGGGTTCTGAGCGGATTAAGAAGAAAGATAACTGACCAGCTTCCTCTAGCAAAAGAGGCCAGAATTTATGTGCAGCAGACTGGTGGTGATTGTCTGCCTGGAGAACTCCACACTATCAGCCAGCCAAATGAACAACAGGTCCCAGGAGCACAACGGGATGTTCATAAAGTATGATCAGAAGTGGTCTTCATGGAATAATTGTGGTCAAAGAGCCAATCCTTCAATACAGAAACAAGGCCAGGTGACTCAACTACGCACAAAAACATAGGAACTAGGTTGCTGAAAAATGGCAGCAGGCGCTCTGGACTGATAAAATTTGAAATATTTGGCTGTAACAGAAGGCAGTTTGTTTCTGAAGAGTCTGCAGTCAAGCATAGTGGAAGTTCCTTGCAAATTTGTGGTTGTATTTTAGAAAATGAGGTTGGGAATTTGATCAGGATTAATAGTGTTCTCAATGCTGAGTAATACAGGCAGATTCTTATCCATCCTGGGAGGCATCTGATTGGCTCTAAATGTATTCTGCAGCCGGACAACAAACCCAAACATATAGCCAATATCATTAAGCTCTATCTGCAGCATAAATAAGAACAAGGACCTGGAAGTGATGATATGGCCCCCACAGAGCCCTGATCTCAATATCATCAGATGTGTCTGGGATTACATGTAGAGACAAAAGGATTTGAGCAAGAAGATCTGTGGTTAGTTCTCTAAGGAAAATCAATCTGAAAATGGTATGGAAATAGCACCCATTCATTTGAATGGGTACATGCATGTAGGCTTTTTTTTCTTGGACTGATAGTTTGAGTAGAAAAAAATCGCAGCATGTCCTATTCTTGTCTGAAATCTTTGAACAAAAAAAGCACATGTCAATGTACCATGTTCAGCACATCGGACAGCGCATGGATGGGATGTCCAAGTTCTGTCCAATACAAGTTACGCCTGAGAATCTTGGGCACAACTTTTTAACCGCCCGTGTGCATGTGCCCTTACACTTATTACAACTGTTTTTATTCCCAGTCATTCCAGGAATAATGTTAGAATAACATCACCTAATGTCTTTCTGTGTCCATCTCAGGTGGTCACACATATGTTCTTCGTCCACCATCACCCAACAAAAGAATGTTTGTTTTTTTGTCACTTGATCATTGGCATATTACACAGGTAGATAGTCGGAGGAATAAACTTTCTGACAGATATTCGTTCCTGATCATCTACCCCTTTAAAAGGCCATTTAGATAGCATGGAACACATAACAGGTTCACTTTAAATACTTCAATGCTTTGTAAGGCACCCATTGAGGTCATGCTAATGGTCTTCTAACATTAAAGCAGCTCTTTGTAGATGTTTCCTTCCTTGGCTACTCCTATTATTTCCATATACCCTAGTCAGACATATCAAAAGAGTTGTCTGATCACTGTTCAGCATTGATACAAGATATTTGCTATTGACCTTTCTTTCATCTAGAGCCAATCTTGATCACATACAGCCATACATCACATGTTCACCTGGATGTTGGAGCCACCTGGGATATCGTTCGTTACAAGAACACTCACTCTCCCATCAGCAGTACAAGGCCTTGATCATGACACTTTACTTTTTCATTTGAACTTAGTTCTTCTATTTGCAACTTCTACTCTAGTGGCTTGGTTTTAGTCCACCCCTTGCTTCCAGCTTTCCATGTCTCCTGGCATGAAGTTGACTTGCATATCCCAATCTCATCCTGCCTGTAGCAGTTTATGGTTAAAGCTCCAGCTTTGTAACCAAGCACATCTCCAGTTCTGCTGTTGTCATCTTGGCAGCCACCAGAAACAATTTTGAAAACCATGAACTGCGAATATCAGTAAAACACAGATCATACCTCTTTGAAGATGTTAAGTCTGAAGACCAGGTTTCATTAGACTCTGTGACTCAATCTAGCCTACACTAATGTTATTTTGGTACAGAGGGTCTACTACGCAAATATGCAGCAATGTATTACAAAATTTCACATTCTAGTAAAAACATGTCATAGAACTCAATGTATGTTACCATTGATTCCTTGGTTTTATGGATCTTTTGCTTAAAAATATACAGTACATAAAAAGCAAAGCCTGGGTCAAAATCCCAAGATGCTTATAAACTAGATGTCTTTTTTATTGAAGTTTGTGACTTGCCTGTGACTTTTAGCCATCAAGCATTTGTCAGTGACAAATGTTTATGGCTAATAGGGGACAAGTTCTCATTGTTTTCCAGCAGATAGAAGATCTGAGTTCAGCTCTCCGTGCATGAGCCTGTATAAAAGGCAAGGATGATTACTGCTCAAAGGATTGCTTGATGATTGTTTTATGGTTTTTGCTCATGCTAGCAAGACCATAGTATACAACACAGGTCAACGTGAATATTGTTCGTAAAATGTCTAAACATTTAGGCATTTGATGACACCTGTATTATTCACTTTACCAACTGGTGTTACAAAGAAGTTTAATACACATTTAGACCAAGCACAAATCCTGAGTAAATATTTTATTGAGAAAGGTTATTACCAAATAAAGTGAGGTTGGGACAATTAGGAAGAATTTTTAAAACTTTATAACATGAAAAACATGAAAACTTGTATTTATCTTGTCTTTTAACTTCTTTCACTTTTTTAATATTAACTACAGTAGCAGATGAGGATCCACTGTGCCTCGCAACCTATCTGACTCCACCACTTAAAATCTTTATTACGGTGAACCCCAGACCGCTACTCAAGAAATAGTCTTGGTTAAGAGATAGCTGCCACAACATGGTAGGAAAAACTGTAACATGGTATTATATAGGGTATAGGCAGAGAAGTAGTCAAAGAACAGAGCTAAGGTCAGGACTGACAGAACTCTCAAGTTACACAGTACCAGAGGGTTTAGACAGAGATATAATCAGGAAACAGAGCCAAGGTCAGGACAGGTCGGTTTCTTACATAGTTTAGAAGTAGGCCAAGAGTCAGAGAAGACAACAGGCAGAAGAATCATGGTCAACAAACTAGCCGAAGTCTGGAGAGTAGAAACCAAGAAAGCTAAGTAGGATAGGCATGGGGCAGAAACAATGAGATCATACAGAAACACTTTAGCACCTTTGGCTTTGAACACCAATTGCTCAAGCACCCTACAGTGGGGAAGGGTGCATTAGAAAGGCTATAGTCTATCTGGATTGGTCAAGGACTAGAAACTTGGGTGTGCATAGTGGCCCTTTAAGAGACATGCTGAGCGTGCACCCTTTGGTCAGAGCTGCTGGACAAGG
Source organism: Eleutherodactylus coqui (assembly GCF_035609145.1). NCBI lineage: Eukaryota > Metazoa > Chordata > Amphibia > Anura > Eleutherodactylidae > Eleutherodactylus > Eleutherodactylus coqui. Next base: position 162,345,493 of record NC_089843.1, on the reverse strand, counting down.
TGTCAAGAGGAAGGCTGTGGCATCTGTCACAGTAGGGATGACTGATGGCAAGGAGAGGTAAGAGATGCTGCCAGCACAGGTAAAGTACTGTATTTTCTGAAGTTTGGATTGAGCTCATGGAAAGTACAACTGACTATTCTCAAAGGGACAAAGTTAAAGAGAAAAATACAGATCAGGACTCAGAAAATTATCTGTCACCTATAAAGTAAGCATAATCGGAAAAGATGGAAAATTCCATGGACTACATTTCCTGCTGTTTACTGCTGGACGATCTATATATTGGATACACAAGAGAGACTCAAGGGAGGGGGATTTTAGTTAAATGAGAAAAGTGCTGAAAATCTAAATAAAAAATATTTAATATAAAAAAAAAGCCGCCAGCCATGACTAGCAGCCATAACAACGATCTCCTAATGCTCTATCTTCTTAGGGCCAAAATGCTAGTGAAATTCTTTTTAGAAGAGCTGGGGCATTCATATTTTCAGCCGGCTCCCAGGATCATTTTTCTGGACCATAACCCTTCCAGTCCACAAGATGAAACAATCTTTCCTTTATTCCTTTGACACCTATGTAGGATGATGATAAGCGTGGTATATGAAATAAAATGGTGTCACAGCGGCTATCACCACAGCTTTTCAGGTAGTAACGTCGACAGCGAAGCCCAACAAATCTTATGGTGTTGTAGATAATGCGATATGTGGTGACACCAATGCTATATAGCACAATTGTTAGGTGAGAAGAGTCAGTAATGCATGGAGGCCAGTGGGTATAAAAATATTAATATAAACCCTCTTTACTGTAATTTCATCCCAGCAAGTAAAACAGCATTTGTCTGAGTATAGGATGAAACTAGGCAGCATTTCTCCACAGGCATTAGATTGGCAGCTCAAATAATTTGCATGGAAGATCGCCGAGGATATTTGGCAGATATGAGGAGACAATGTCACCATTTATATACCGGGGTCTTCTAAACTTTGTCATTCTACAACATGGCTTTCTATTACCAGTATTAGGCAAATCCTGGCCCTGGATGCTGCGCTGTCTCTGTCACTCAGGATCACGTCACTAGGCCTCTGTCACTTCTTGGCTGTCTCCCGGCTCTCAGGCACCTTTACGCTTTACCTTGCATATACAGAATCACAGACAGGGACTACCTCTTGAAGAGGGGCTTCGGTCCAATCATAGCCAATCAGATTGTTATACTTTCTAGACAAACTGGCCAATTAAAGCTCAGTCTGCCGGCAGCCAATGAGAAATAGCTAGTTGCTGAGCAGATTAAATTTAGTTCTTTTGCAGGGCAGATTAACTCGGAGCTAAGCTTGCATGCCCTAGGTGAATTGCAAACACATAAAATTATCAATAACGTTTTTGCAGGAGCCTTCTGACCACTACATATATATGATGTGGTGGCAACATCTCAGCCTCTTTCTTGCTGAATAAATCCACAAAAGAGGTATATGAGGATAGCAGACCGGGCAACTCTTGGGCTAAATAGATCTTCTAAGCCGGGGAAGTCAGAAGTCAGATTATGTGTATCTGCAGCAGCAACAAAAATGGTGGGTCACAATGGCTCTACCAACTTCTCTCGTCACATCCCAAAATGCGGTCTGGCCCGGCAGCATGCAAGGGTAAAAATTAGTAGCAGTGCCAGTAGGGAAATGATAACTTAACTGGTCAAGTCTAGTCAGTGCTCATTTCCAGTAACGAATCGATGATATCAAATAAGGAGTCCACAGTCAATGTGTAGTTTTTGAAAACCAGAGGCACCCATTTTTAGTGAATATTTTCAACTTTGATTTTCCAAACACGATGAGGCAACAGTCTTTGGTGCAATATTACTGGCACCTTTTTCTTTCACAATCACATCACACAGAGCAGGTTAGGGAGACAGTCACATGGACTCCACCAAGATTGGTGATACTAACACAAGACATTGACCCTGAGAGGTTACCACAAATAAAACACACACACACGAATGCACAAGGACAAATACATATTTGGACAGTCTCATCAACCATCTTGTCACCTTCTCCAGCCAAACTCGAGGCAGACAAATCTCTAGACACCGATCTCACAACTGGCAGCCACTCCTGAACCTCAGGGTTATCACCGAAGTACCACTGATGCTTTGTTGGGGGATACCCAGCTGGAAAAGCTTGCAGCGCCATCGTATTCGATGCAGAGTTTTTGTCTCCACTGCTCCTCTCAGAAAGCGCACCTTCCTCCAACTGTGGAGCACATTGGCTAGACACTGCAATGTCTGTCATTAACTTCACCTATCGGCAGTTCCTGATGCCACCCTCCTCTTGCTCTGGGGGATCCCCCGTACTTTTCTCGCACCACTGTGTTTTTTTTTTTTTTCTTGGTGCAAAAAATTGCGGGCTTTTCTAGGATGAGGGAGGAGGTTGCTGGGCAGCATTTTGAGTCCATTCGCAGTTTAAATTTTCTGGCATTTTATGAATAACTAGTAGTATCACTTCATCCTACAACACCACACAATCCTCTTTCATAGCGTAGGGCATCTTTTTCACATACATTTTGTCCCAACAGGAAAGTTCACTTTCAGTCTGTAGTTTCTTTTTTTTTTGTAATCCACCAAGGATAACAGCAAGAAAAAAAAGGTCCACTTTACCACACTTCAGCAGACATGTTTGTGATGTCAAGGCCCTTCTGCAGCAGCCAAGAATCAGACCTTTAGGGAGGGAGACAGCAGGGAACAAAAATGGTGGGTTACAATGGCTCTACCATCTCCTTTCGTCACATCCCAAAATGCAGTTTGGCTCGGCAGCATGCATGGCTAAAAGTTAGTAGCATTGCCAGTAGGAAATTGATAACTTAACTGTTCACGTGACACCAGTGCTCCTTTACAGTAACGAAATCAAACAAAAAGTCCACAGTCAATGTGTAGTTTTAGAAAACCGGTGGCACACAGTTTTTACTGCATATTTTCAACTTTGATTTTCCAAACACCATGCGACAAAAGTCTTTGGTACAATATTACTGGCACCTTTTCCTTTTACTACCTTCCAACACACTTACATTTGACAAACACTCTTCTCCCGAGATACAGTAATCATCAGTTTCTGCTATCTGATGGAAGGTCTCGATAGAGCATTACAGATATGGAGAAATAAACACGAGCAATCTTTCTTTACTTTTCACGCCCTTTCTTTGCTGACCTAGCGACATGCATGAGACAAACACTCACACAGTAGCCGCGTCGGTACGGTACGTCTACACTGTAGTTAAGCAGGGGAGTGTGTAGGATTCTCTGCCAACTCCTACTCCAAGAACTGAGTCTCACTTCAGGTTCCCTAAGGGGATGCATATCAGCGATAAATGAAATGAGCCTACCACAGACGGAAGAGTCTCCTGCTCACAGATCCTCCTGCTCCGACTACATCTCTCCTTCTCCTCTTCTTTCTACCAACTAACTCCACCCCCAACCGCTCTCCCAATCAAATCACACAGAGCAGGTTAGGGAGACAGTCACCCGGACTCCACCAAGATTAGAGACACTAACACATGACATTGACCCTGAGAGAGCACCACAAAGAACACAAACACACATGAATGCACAAAGACAAATCCATATCGAGTGGACAAATACAGAACAAGAGGGTCCCTAACTCTGGGCCACTACATATGTCAGTATGTGTCCTAACAAACAATTTGACCAGTACCTCAATCGATTACTTGGGTATGCAGACAAAACCATGGGAGACCAAAAAACAAAGATTATAGAGACCTGGAAACGACATAAAAAGAAATCTTCTCAATATATATTGTCAGAGGAGCAGTGATATATTGGAATTCTCCACTAAAACAGCTGATAGACAATGACTGCTTGAGCAGAACTGTAGAGATGTTGTACTAAGTCACAAGGTCTTGACGTATAAAGTTCCATACAGACCAGGAATATAGGAAGGCTGAATCCAAGAACTGAACATTATTGCAGGACATGGTGACTGGGAAAGGTAGGCTTGGAAAGGGATCCTTGTTGCCTAGGGCAGTGGTGGCGAACCTATGGCACGAGTGCCAGAGGCGGCACGCAGAGCCCTCCCTGCTGGCACGCGTCACCATCGGCCGCTCACCAATAGTGAACGCCTGCAGGGGCCGCAGCTCCCCTGCAGGCAATCACTCATCAGCACTGCTATCTGCGCTGATCCCGGTGCACACTGTGACGTCAGTGTGCAGCTGGGATCCTCCTCCCCCGTCCCCCGATGTCTCATACTTGGTTCCATGAGAGCAGAGGGAGGAGGCATCCGGCAGCACACTGATGTCAGTGTACACCAGCGATCAGGCAGAAGAGGAGCAGCGCTTTCACAAAGAGGAGGGGTAAGTATATGGGTCCCAGGGGCGGCCATTATCACTGCTGGGGGACTGCTGGGGGAGGAAGAGCATTATCACTGCTGGGGACCGCTGCGGGAGGGGGGGCATTATCACTGCTGGGGGACCGCTGGGGGGGGGGCATTATCACTGCTGAGGGACCGCTGGGGGAGCATTATCACTGCTGGGGACCGCTGTGGGAGGGGGGGCATTATTACTGCTGGGGGGGCATTATTACTGCTGCGGGGGATCACTAGGGGGGGCATTATTGCTTGGGGGGCATTATTACTGGTGGGTGATCGCTATTACTGGTGGGGGATCGCTGGGGGGGGCATTATTATTGCTGGGGGGGCAATATTACCACTGGAGGGTATCACTATTATTACTGCTGGGGGGCCGCTGGGGGGGTGTCACTATTATTACTGCTGGGGGTCGCTGGGGGGTGTCACTATTATTACTGCTGGGGGTGTCGCTATTATTACTGCTGGGGGCCGCTGGGGGGTGTCACTATTATTACTGCTGGGGGGCCGCTGGGGGGTGTCACTATTATTACTGCTGGGGGGTCACTCTGGGGGGTGTCACTAATGTTACTGCTGGGGGGGCCGCTCTGGGGGGTGTCACTATTATTACTGCTGTGGGGGGGGGTCACTATTATACTGGGAGTCGCTGTGGGATGTCACTATTATTGCTAGGGGGGTCACTATTACCGCTGGGGTATGTTTACATGTGGCGGAAATGGGCAGGGCTGTTCCAAAATAGATAGGGTGCAGATTTTGACTGCTTTTTGGATGTGTAAAATGCTGCAGAATTTTCCACAAAAGTCTCCGCTGAGGACATTCTGCAGTATTTCGACATACAAAAAGCAGTTAAAATCTGCACGCTGTGTATTTTGAAGCGGCCCAGTTCTTTTTAGAACGTCGGGGGTAAAATCATACGTCATGATAAGCCCCACCCCCTGGCGTGTTGGCACTTTGCGGTAAATAAGTGGGTTCTGGGTTGCAGTTTGGGCACTCGGTCTCTAAAAGGTTCACCATCACTGGCCTAGGGTAACCTCCCCAACTGGTCCTAGACACTGGGCTCCACAGTACAGTTTTTAAAATGTCTCCTTTGTCACACCCAGCAGACTTTGGTGTGAATTAGCCATAGAATTCACTTTTTGCATTGCAATCAATTAAATACATGGTCAAAGCTATAGCAAACAATTGGTATGCTGCACATGTAAAATTCCCAACAGTCAATTCCTCTGCAGATTCCACATAGAGTTTTTCATCACCATACAGTGTACAGTGTGAGATCTGATAAATCTCATTCACATGGCTTGTACTGTAATTACAGCAAATATTCTGTGCAGAAAATCTGCAGCATTTATATTCTTCATGAACATACCCTTAGGCCGGATTTGCGCTGTGAAGGGAGCGCTATTACGGGCCATTGCACGTGTATTGGTGCTTTTTACTGTACGTTTCAGCAATGCCGGGACCATTCACATTGGCATAGGACACACCCGTGCCGCTATGCTACCCTGTATGCGCAACAAGTACAGTACTATGCGCATACATGTTTTTGGATCACTTTCTGTCCAGCAGAAAATAAAACCAATAAAAGCAAATATGAGGCAAATAATGGTGAAATACTCATGGCAAATTGATCGGCATTACGTATGTACACAAATGCGCTCATCTGAAAGAGGCTTTATGTTTAGTTCTTTACTGATATATTCTTAAAAATCATGACTACTGGATACTTTGTATGGCTCAATCCTGAATAGCTTCTGCCCATTTTTTCCATTGCTTCAATTAGGTTCAATTTAAGCCTTGAATATTTAAAGTGAAGAGGGTTATCCTGCATTCTAGACACATGGCTGTTGATGAACAGCCCCCCGATAACAAAGAAGTAATTCAATGAAAATGGAGCAAATATTTTTCTATATGCCAAAATTGCCACGGTTCTTCTTTTTTTTTGCATATTACATTCTGTTCTATGTTCAGTCAAAGGCTGACTTTTTTAAGAAAAGCTTCATATAATCAGTGAAATATATATGTTCCTGTCTTAAATCTATTGCTTCATCTTGCTAGCACACATCATCTCCTTTGGAAAGCTATTATCACCTGTTCCATCTCTTAGAATAGTCCTAATTGCCACATACTTGTTCAGGCACTAAATCTAAACATGAAAAAAGAGAGAGAAAAATTAAGCTTACTATTCATGCAGAACAGTGCATGTGTGCTTCCTTGTCGGCACCTAATGGTGTTTTAATAAATGCATCGGCTGGTAGAAGGCTTTTAAATGTAAAGGGAGGCTAGTGTTTACTTAATACCACAAAGGGAGATAGGAAATTCATGTTAAAACACCCTTCCCCCCATCATTGACCCGGTAAACAATTCAGAAACGTGAAACACTGGTTGCAAATCTGCATATGCAGCTCCAGAAATGACCCTCAAACCTACTTTGGACATTTGACATTGGTTTAAAGATGAACATGTTGCCACCATCTTACCCTTAAAACTTCACTGGGCAGCAGAGGATGAACAATCAATCACTTCTAATGCCCTCTCTTTTCATGTTGAACCCATGTATCTCCACAATTAGGTAGCAAATGTATCCTGTGCCATATACAAATCAGAAGATAAGAGTCATCTGGCCAAGAAGAGTCATCACACTGATTCAGGAGCAGTCGAACTAACCACACCACATTTCTCTTGATAGACGGGGTGTCCTGTATAACGGGAGATGCAGTGAGCTGTCTATCAAGAGAATGGGGATGCTGTTGGCTCAGCATGACTCTTATTGGCTAGATGACTCTTCTCGGTTGATTCATATATGGTGCAGGATAACTTTGGAACCTAGTTGTGGAGATACATTGACTCATTATGAAAAGAGAGGGCATTAGAAGTGATTGATTTTTCATTCCTTGCGGCCAGTGAAGTCAGTTTTAGGAGTCAGATGGTGGTGACAGGTTCCAGTAGACTCTCTAATTTGAATACCTTTCCCTGTTAGTTGACTTGCTCAGTGATGATTAAGCTCACATTAGTCACATTGTACTATATAATGAGTTTAGTAATGTTAATTACATTAACAATCTATGGATTTTCTGGAAGTAATTTTGCATTTTGTTTCCTGAGCTGTCAATTTTGTTTTCTGGGATGCAATTGACATATAGTGCATACTGGAAGGATAATATACTTACACTGTGACTCTAAACAAATGCTCCAGCAGACCGGAAGTCACTGTCTCTATTCATTCCTATGGGACTAACTTTGCGGCTTTCATAGAAATGAATGGGAAAAAAAACACTCCTGCTCCACACAGGAGATGCTGTAGGATTCAGATGGTCACAGCAGAGGTCACATTGGATGGGGAATAGGAGCGGAAACAATATCTCAGCAATGAAGCAGTCAATAAGTACAATGCCAAGTCCAAAAAAGATGGGAAGCTGTGTAAAATGTAAATAAATGTTAAGAAAACATTAATGCAATGATCTGGAAATCTCATATAACCAGAATTTGTTCACAATAGAACATAGAACACAAATCAGAAGGGGGAAGTGAGACATTATTCTATTTTTAAAAAATTACCTAATTTAGAAATTGATGGCAGCAACACGATTCACAAAAGTTGGGACAGGGCCATGTCTACTATTATGTAGCATCCCATCTGCTTTTTACAACAGTCTGTAAACATCTGGGAAGTGAGGAGACCGATTACTGGAGTTTTGGGATAGGAATGTTGCCCCATTCTTGTCTGATGTAGGATTCTAGCTGCTCAACAGTCTTGAGTCTTCTTTGCTGGATTTTTTGTTTCAAAATGCACCAAATGTTTTTCAGGCGACCAGTTCAGCACCCAGACTCTTCTTCCGCAAAGCCATGCTGTTGTGATGGATGCAGTATGTGGTATAGCATTTGTCTTGCTGACAATATGCAAGGCCTTCCATTAACCCCTTGAGTGGCAGGTTTCCTACCACCCTGTCGTGCCCACCAGGGCAGGTTTTTTAAAATGGTCTAATCATTGAATTTCAACTAGTTTTGCAGTTGCGTCTCAAGAGCCATAACTTTTTCATTTTTCCATTGACATGGCCATATGAGGGCTTGTTTTTTGCGGGAAAAGTTGTGATTTTTTAAACAGGGGGGAGGAAAAAAGAAATGGGGAAAAAAGAAAAAAAGGGGCCATGTCATTAAGGGGTTAAATAATGTATTAACTTCCTTCTCTGGGTCATTACGACGCACACGGATACCACATGTGTGATTGTATTTTTGATTTTTTACAAAGTAAAGGGAGACAAGTGTTTTTTTTATTTTTTTAATAATTTTGTTAAATTTTTTTTTTTTTTTTTTTTTTTTTAAATTTTTTTTTTTGTCCCTTTAGGGGACTTCCACAGGGACCCATCAGGACCCCTGATCACATTCCGGGGGTCCGATGGTGACAGCCCTTTACATGCTGCAGTGACAGCCCTTTACATGCTGCAGTCACATAGACTGCAGCATGTAAAGGGTTAACACAGCAGAGATCGGAGGTTTTCTCTGATCTCTGCTGTAGGAGCTGGTACCTAGCTGTCCTCTGATAGCCAAGCACCAGCTCTCCCTGCCACAGAGACCATCGGCTTGCTTATGACAAGCCGATGGTCTCTATGGCAACTTGTAAACAAAGCAGGACATTGCCGACATGTCGGCAATACCTTCTGCTGGTTTTTCAAAGCCCTTGCACTGCTCTGTGTGGGTCTGTGCAGGCAGAGCACACTGTCACAGCTTGTGGCATTGTGCTCTGCAGCTCCCATAGTGATACATAGCCCGGAAATCTTCCGGGCTATGTTGCTATGAGCAGTGGAGCTCGTCCCCGGAAATTTTCCGGGCGTGCCACTCAAGGGGTTAAAGAGACGTCTGGTTGGGAATATATGTTGTTCTAAAACATATGTTCCCAAGATGTGTGAGCTGCCCATACCATAGGAACTAATGCAATCCCATACCATCAGGGATACAGGCTAGTCACTGTGTGTTGATAACAATCTGGATGGTTCCTCTACTCTTGGGTCTGCAGGACACCGTGTTGGTGATTTCCAAAAACAATTTCATATTTTGATCCATCTGACCACAAAATAGTTTTTCATTTTGCCTCAGTTCATTTAAAATGAGCTTTGGCCCAGAGAAGACGCCAGTATTTCTGAATTGTGTTGATATTTAGCTTCTTCTTTGATTGATACAGCTTTAACTCATTAGTTGTGGATTGCTTGATGAACTGTGTTCACAGACAATAATTTCTGGTAGTACTCCTGAGCCCAGGCAGTGATTTAGATTTCAGAATCATGCCTGTTTTTATTGCATTGTCACCTATGGGCCCGTAGATCTCAAGCATCTAATATTGACCATCGGCCTTGTCCCTTCTGCACATGAATTTCTCAAGATTTTCTGAAGCTTTTAATGATATTACTGTAGATGGTGTGATATTCAACGTTTCTGCAATTATACGTTGAGCAATATTTTTCTGAAATCGTTCCACAATTTTTAGATGGAGTTTTTCACAGACTGGTAAACCTCTGACCATCTTTGCTTCTGAGAGACTCTGCCTCTCTAACATGCTCTTTTTAGATGCAGTCATGTGATTTAGTAGAAAATTTACATTTCAGCTGTTTTTAATTAGTACCATTTACTTTGCTAACCTTTTGTTTACCACTGTTCCAACTTTTGTGAGATGTGTTGTTACTAGAGATGAGCGAGCACCCAATTGCTCGAGTCCGCGTTATTCGAGTCGAGCTTTCTGTAAAATTCGAGAGCTCTACTCGAGTAACAAACCCCATTGACTACAATGGGAGACTCAAGCATTTTTGCATGTGGGCCGTCGGGTCCCGAGCTTTTTTTTTTTTTTTGGTTCGTGTGTTCTCACTCTCTCTCTCTCTCTCTCTCTCCCTCTCTCTCTCCCCCTGCCTGCCAGCCAGCTAGCCAAAAAATTTGCTGTTGACGTGGGAGGGGCAAAAACTGACACGTCACAGCGGGGAGGGGCCAAAAACTCTCTCTCTCTCCCCTGCCTACCAGACAAAAAATTTGCCAATGACGCACGCTGCGTCACGTCGGGGAGGGGCCAAATAGGCATGTCACAGCAGGGAGGAGCCAAAAACTGGGGCAGGGTCTAACACGGCTTGATGCTCGTTCGAGTAATGAGCACCATCGAGTACGCTAATACTCGAACGAGCATCAAGCTTGGCAGAGTATGTTCGCTAAACTCTAGTTGTTACCATCAATTTCTAAATGAGTTATTTTTTTTCAATGAAATGGATAAATATCTGACTTTCATGTTTTTGTGTGTGTTCTATTGGGAATAAAAACTTTTCATAAGAAAATTCCAAATCATTGAATTCTTTTATTCTAAACATTTACAGTATTTAGATTTTACGCCAGTGATGGGCAACCTTTTGAGCTCGGTGTGTTAAAATTCGCCAAAAAAACTAGATCAACTCCGGTGGTGTGTGATATTTAAAGTTTAAATAACAAAAATGTATAATTGTAATATATAACTTTATTTAATAAACCCAAAACACCCATAGCACAGGCCCTCACGTCTCGCTGCCTCCCCCTCACTTATCTCAGTAATGTTGAGCCCCCAGCGCTGACAGTTCCCCCACAGTGGCCCCCAGCAGTGACAGCGCCCCAGCAGCGACAGCGCCCCCACAGCAGCCCCCAGCAGCAACAGTGCTCCCAAGCAGCGACAGCGCCCCCCAGCAGCACCCCCCAGCAGTGACAGTGCCCCCAGCAGCGACATCGCCCCCCACAGCAGCCCCCAGCAGCGGCAGCGACCCCAAGTGGGGATAGTGCCCCTCACATCGGCCCTTAGCAGTCACAGTGCCCCCCAGAAGTGACCCCCAGCAGTGATAGTGCCCCTCACAGTGGCCCTTAGCAGTTACAGTGCCCTCCCCCCACAGAGGCCTCCAGCAGTGACCCCCAGTGGTGATAGTGCCCCTCACAGCGGCCCTTAGCAGTCACAGTGACCCCACAGCAGCCCCCAGCAATGATAGTGCCCTCCAGCAGTGTCAGTGCCCCCCGAGACTCATGCACTTACCCCCTCCACGTCCTGGAAGCTCCGCTCCTCCTCTGAACTCCGCGCCTCCTCCCCTGGACGCTCTCGTGGAACCAACAGGAGACGTCAGGGCAGGGGGAAGGAGGATCCTGGCTGCACACTGACATCACAGTGTGCGCCGGGATCAGCGCTGCTAGTAGCGCTAGTTAGTGAATACTAGCAAGGGAGCCACGGCCCCTGCCAGTATTCACTACTAACGGGGTTGGCGTCCGCGTGTCAGCGACTATGGGCAATTTTTTTTTACCCATATTATGCATAAGTGTCCCTACCTAACCTTGAATCTACTGACCTGAACCCACAGAATTACCACATCATCCCTATGATGGAGTCACTCATCTGTAATATGGATGCAAAAATGCATCCGTAATACACTTATCGGAAAATGGCCTTTGTATGCAAGATTATTCTAAGGCCAGTTTCACACAAACATTTTACAGTTGCATTTATGTGCTTGTAATATGGAGCAACGTCCCAGCCCAACCACGCGTCTACTGACCTGACCTCTGAGCATTATATATCTCTATGGAGCTCTGAGTTTGGGTCAGTATTCCTGCAGTTGGGCTGGGACACTCCTCTGTATTTCGGGTGCATAAATCCACCCTGTAATACACTTGTATGAAACTGTAGAAGGCTTGTATTCCCATGGGGCATTTTGGATGTGGTAAAAACTGCATGTTAAATCACATTGGCGCATACTTTCCCCATGATTTAGTGCAGTTGCAATAAAAAAAGCACAACCATATCGAAATGTTTTATAGTTGCCAGTCTTGATCCAACTAATGGTCTAATCAGAGGCGTAACCTGAAGCTCATGGGCCCCAATGCAAAACCTGTAACAGGGCCCCCAACTATAATGCTTTATTCATGTACCTGGGCTCCCTATATGGAGAAGAGAGGCCTTATGGGCCCCCTAAGGCTCCTGGGCCCGGGTGCAACCGCATCCCCTGCATCCTCTATAGTTACGCCCCTGGGTCTAATGACCCAAACTAACATCATCATACCGTGTTTCCCCGAAAATAAGGCACCCCCAAAAGTAAGACACATTAAGAAATTTGCAGAAATCGCAAATATAAGGCAAACCCCGATAATAAGGCATACTAAAGTGTGCAGGCAAGTCGAGAGGCCTGTTCCCTGCTGCCATCCCCGTTGTCTCCTACCTCCTCCTGTGCTGTACGAGTGTGCTGTTGTGAGCTCCCCTTGCTGGCTGGAAAAGTCCATACTGTCGTTCTGTTGCTGCTGTACATGTCTGCTGTGATGAGCTCCCCCTGGTGGCCGGAAGCTGCAACACCATCCCTGCTTACAAGTGGTACAGAAACTTCTGTCTGCAGACAGGTACGTTACTTAAAGGGGTTGTCCCGCGCCGAAACGGGTTTTTTTTTTTTTCAACCCCCCCCCCGTTCGGCGCGAGACAACCCCGATGCAGGGAGGTAAAGAAAGCTCACCGGAGCGCTTACCTGAATCCCCGCGCTCCGGTGACTTCTCTACTCACCGCTGAAGATGGCCTCTTCCTCCGTGGACCGCAGCTCTTCTGTGCGGTCCACTGCCGATTCCAGCCTCCTGATTGGCTGGAATCGGCACGTGACGGGGCGGAGCTACACGGAGCTACACGGAGCCCCATAGAAGACTGCAGAAGACCCGGACTGCGCAAGCGCGGCTAATTTGGCCATCGGAGGGCGAAAATTAGTCGGCACCATGGAGACGAGGACGCCAGCAACGGAACAGGTAAGTATAAAACTTTTTATAACTTCTGCATGGCTCATAATTAATGCACAATGTACATTACAAAGTGCATTATTATGGCCATGCAGAAGTGTACAGACCCACTTGCTGCCTCGGGACAACCCCTTTAAATTACAGCCCTTATTTTTTTTTATGGCTCTGTGTGTGAGTCAGGCAACCTGTGTGTGATTCTTATGGCTGGGTTCTCACAGAGTGTATTTCCAGCCTTAGGTGGTGAGCATTACAGTCTCCAGACAGTGTGTGGGAGCCAGGTACTTTACAGCCCTTATTTTTTGTGGCCCTGTATGTGAGTCAGGCAAATTTTCTGTGCCAGAAAATGATGACATGACTGTCATTGAGTAATTTTTGCTTTGTTTTCACAGTTTGTCTAGCTATATTGGTTTGTGGTGACAACTACGGTACTGTGCAGTATATACGGTAATAAATGTTCATTTTTTTGATAAACAATAAAAGGGAATTCTTCTTCATTGAAAAATAAGACACCCCCTGAAAATAAGACGTAGCGCATATTTGGGAGCAAAAATTAATATAAGACGCGTCTTACTTTCGGGGAAACAGGGTAGGGACCTACAATGCTGTGAGTTCGGGTCTAACCAGGACAGGTGGGTTAGACCAGGACTTGCAACTGTGATGTGCCCGTGTTACACCTGTGTGATACTGACCTACGTTTAATACTGCAAAGAAATTAATAAAAAGTCATAATATATTAATATAGTTACTATATCCTATACTTACTCTTTATTCATACTTCAGAGAGAGTTATCTAATAGTGCAAATGAAGTAGTAAGTACTTTTCTATAATAACTAGAGATGAGCGAGCATACTCGCTAAGGACAATTGCTCGATCGAGCATTGTCCTTAGCGAGTATCTCCCCGCTCGGAAGAAAAGGTTCGGCTGCCGGCGCGGGTGACAGGTGAGTTGCGGCAGTGAGCAGGGGAGAGCGGGGGGGAAGAGAGGGAGACAGAGATCTCCCCTCTGTTCCTCCCCGCTCTCCCCCGCCGCTCCCCGTCCGCGACTGGCAGCGGAATCTTTGCTCCCGAGCGGGCAGGTACTCGCTAAGGGCAATGCTCGATCGAGCAATTGCCCTTAGCGAGTATGCTCGCTCATCTCTAATAATAACCCCTTAAAGAGAACAAGTAGGTCTTACCAGTTGTAGAGGTATCCCGGCACAAGACCAATCAGGCATTTCAGAAGCCATGGAAACTGTGTTGCTTGTTTTACTACGTTGATTCTGTAACTCCCTTTCACTTCTATGGGAGTTATTAAAGATAGTTTAGCCATTGCCGTAATCCTAGCCTTTGGTGGCCACAACATGCAGGCTGGGGTTTCCATCCAAGCCATCTTTGGCTAACAAAGGAATACAACTTTAGAAAACTTGGTCATTTTGTTGACTCAGAACCTATGAGTGGAATGAAATGGGTATTGAATACCTTTATTTGTAAAATAAAATAATACAAAAACATTGTTATGTCCTTATTTTGGTTCCCTTTGTAAAGCAAAAGTAGCATGGTACCATGCAAGTCAAAAAAATATATGGTGACAAAGACTTTTGTAATAAAAAGAAAAAAGTATTATACAGGTAATACCTTTAATGGTCAACTAGAAAAATGATATCTGCAAGCTTTAGAGGCTACTAGGCCAGTGCGTCAAAGCTTGTATATATAATTTTTCTGGTTAGCCAATAAAGGTATCGCTTGTATATAAGGCCATATTTACACAACCGATTATCCCATGCGAGTTCGGTCCGATTATGATGTGGGCGGAATTCACCTTTTCCAATAACCCATTGATTTCAATGAGTTGATTTACATTAGTGATCTTCCGCTTGCACCGATAGTGCAAGAATGAAAAATCATAGCATGACCTATTTTTGGACAATTCTGTAATGGAATTGACCATTTTTTCATATGGGAGACAAAAAAATTCACATCGCACTCCCATTTAAATGCTAGTTCCACGCAAGTGTGATGCTTTGTTTTCATTTTTACTATTGAAATAACAACGCATTTTTCTCACAGAAGGCATCGCAATCACAGATATCACAGGTCTACAAGTGCGATATTGGTCCGAGTCTCCCAGACCGATATTGCATTTGTCCATGTAAATACGGCCTAATACTTTTTTCTTTTTTAATACTAGAGTATTAGACATCATACATTTTGTTAAAAGATCCTGATGCTGACTTGTGCCAAAACATACTCTATTTCATCAGAGAAGCACCTGAATTGGCTATTCACATTCCTATTAGCAGTGATTGGTGAAATCTCAGAAAATGATGGCGGAGAAATGGGCCCTGTGCAGATTTCTCACCTCCATAATGTATGGGTCGTATTTTCTACTTTGTTTCCTAACCCACTGCTCAATATTTTATAATAAAACACAACCTCCCTAATTACTCCAATGGATTTGTGCACATTAGCATTTTTAATTGATGAAAAAAACTCATTTGGGAAAATGTGGAAAAATGCATATGTTTTGGAAAATGTACATGCATTTTGCATTTTAAAATCATAATTTATCATTTAAAATGCAAGTTGCATATGCATTTGCGTTTTTACAGACTTTCGAAAAAGCTTTTTTTGACACATAAAAAAATGCTCACAAGTACTGCTAGGCACGCTACATAGCACACAGGTGTTTTTGCATGCATTTTCCAAATATGCTTCTTTGTGCATTTTTTCTTTTGTTTGTTTGAATGATCTTCACTGAATTTTTAATTTTCAGAAGAGGTTACAAGCATTCTAAGTAAAGGTCCTCCACGTACAAAAGGAGTTCTCAATTTGTAGCTCATCAAATGTTGTGCAAAATAGCTTATACATTGATTGAGTTAAATAATAGAAAATATATAGAAACATTTAACCTACAAACAATAAAGTAATTAGTAGATAGGTAGTTACTAGAGATGAGCGAACACCAAAATGTTCGGGTGTTCGTTATTCGTAACGAACTTCCCGTGATGCTCGAGGGTTCGTTTCGAACAACGAACCCCATTGAAGTCAATGGGCGACCAGAACATTTTTGTATTTTGCCGATGCTCGCTAAGGTTTTCATGTGTGAAAATCTGGGCAATTCAGGAAAGTGATGGGAATGACACAGTGACGGATAGGGCAGGCGAGGGGCTACATGTTGGGCTGCATCCTAAGTTCACAGGTCCCACTATTAAGCCACAATAGCGGCAAGAGTGGGCCCCCCCCCCCCTCCCAACAACTTTTACTTCTGAAAAGCGCTCATTAGCATGGCATACCTTTGCTAAGCACCACACTACCTCCAACAAAGCACAATCACTGCCTGCATGACACTCCACTGCCACTTCTCCTGAGTTACATGCTGCCCAACCGCACCCCCTCCCCCCCACAGCGCACACCAAAGTGTCCCTGCGCAGCCTTCAGCTGCCCTCATGCCACACCACGCTCATGTCTATTTAGAATTGCGTCTGCCATGACGAGGGACCGCAGGCATACACTGCAGAGGTTGGCACGGCTAGGCAGCGACCCTCTTTAAAAGTGGCGGAGCGATAGCCCACAATGCTGTACAGAAGCAATGAGAAATAGAATCCTGTGCCACCGCCATCTGGAGCTGCACACGTGGGCATAGCAATGGGGAACCTATGTGCCACACACTATTCATTCTGTCAAGGTGTCTGCATGCCCCAGTCAGACCGGGCTTTTTAATTCATAGACACAGGCAGGTACAACTCCCTATTGTGAAGTCCCTGTCGACCCACAGCATGGGTGGCTCCCTGGAACCCACCGGCGGTACACAAAAATATCCCATTGCATTGCCCAACACAGCTGAGGTAGTAATGTCGTGCGTAATACAGGTGGGCTTCGGCCCACACTGCATGCCCCAGTCAGACTGGGATTCTTTACAAGTGGACACATGTAGGTTTAACTCCCTGTGGACCCACTGCCTGGGTGGGTGCCAGGAAGCCACCGGCGGTACATAGAAATATCCCATTGCATTGCCCAACACAGCTGAGGTAGTAATGTCGTGCGTAATACAGGTGTGCTTCGGCCCACACTGCATGCCCCAGTCAGACTGGGATTCTTTACAAGTGGACACATGTAGGTTTAACTCCCTGTGGACCCACTGCCTGGGTGGGTGCCAGGAAGCCACCGGCGGTACATAGAAATATCCCATTGCATTGCCCAACACAGCTGAGGTAGTAATGTCGTGCGTAATACAGGTGGGCTTCGGCCCACACTGCATGCCCCGGTCAGACGGGTTCTTTAGAAGTGTACAGATGTATTAAAAACTCAGTGTGCACCTACAGCATGGGTGGCTCCCTGGAACCCACCGGCGGTACACAAAAATATCCCATTGCATTGCCCAACACAGCTGAGGTAACGTCAGCTGTAATGCAGGTGGGCTAAAAATTAATTTGATTACACTGTAGGCGAGGGCCCACACAAATTGCTGTATCAACAGTACTAATGTACATCCCAAAAATTGGCCATGGCCAGCCAAGAGGGCAGGTGAAACCCATTAATCGCTTTGGTTAATGTGGCTTAAGTGGTAACTAGGCCTGGAGGCAGCCCAGTGTAACGAAAAATTGGTTCAAGTTAAAGTTCCAATGCTTTTAAGCGCATTGAAACTTATAAAAATTGTTCTGAAAAATTATTTGAGTGAGCCTTGTGGCCCTAAGAAAAATTGCCCGTTCAGCGTGATTACGTGAGGTTTCAGGAGGTGGAGCAGGAGGAGGAGGAGGAGGAATATTAGACACAGATTGATGAAGCAGAAATGTCCCCGTTTTGGATGGTGAGAGAGAACGTAGCTTCCATCCGCGGGTGCAGCCTACGTATTGCTTACGTATCGCTGCTGTCCGCTGGTGGAGAACAGAAGTCTGGGGAAATCCAGCCTTTGTTCATCTTGATGAGTGTTAGCCTGTCGGCACTGTCGGTTGACAAGCGGCTACGCTTATCTGTGATGATTCCCCCAGCCGCACTAAACACCCTCTCCGACAACACGCTAGCCGCAGGACAAGCAAGCACCTCAAGGGCATACAGGGCTAGTTCAGGCCACGTGTCCAGCTTCGACACCCAGTAGTTGTAGGGGGCAGAGGCGTCACCAAGGATGGTCGTGCGATCCGCTACGTACTCCCTCACCATCCTTTTGCAGTGCTCCCGCCGACTCAGCCGTGACTGGGGAGCGGTGACACAGTCTTGGTGGGGAGCCATAAAGCTGGCCAGGCCCTTAAAGACTGTTGCACTGCCTGGGATGTACATGCTGCTCGATCTACGCACATCCCCTGCAACATGGCCCTCGGAACTGCGCCTTCTGCCACTAGCGCTGTCGGCTGGGAATTTTACCATCAGCTTGTCCGCAAGGGTCCTGTGGTATAGCAACACTCTCGAACCCCTTTCCTCTTCGGGAATCAGAGTGGGCAGGTTCTCCTTATACCGTGGATCGAGCAGTGTGTACACCCAGTAATCCGTCGTGGCCAGAATGCGTGCAACGCGAGGGTCACGAGAAAGGCATCCTAACATGAAGTCAGCCATGTGTGCCAGGGTACCTGTACGCAACACATGGCTGTCTTCACTAGGAAGATCACTTTCAGGATCCTCCTCCTCCTCCTCCTCCTCCTCAGGCCATACACGCTGAAAGGATGACAGGCAATCAGCCGGTGTACCGTCAGCAGCGGGCCAAGCTGTCTCTTCCCCCTCCTCCTCATCCTCCTCATGCTCCTCCTCCTCCTCCTGTACGCGCTGAGAAATAGACAGGAGGGTGCCCTGACTATCCAGCGGCATACTGTCTTCCCCCGCCCCCGTTTCCGAGCGCAAAGCAGCTGCCTTTATGGTTTGCAGGGAATTTCTCAAGATGCATAGCAGAGGAATGGTGACGCTAATGATTGTAGCATCGCCGCTCACCACCTGGGTAGACTCCTCAAAATTACCAAGGACATGGCAGATGTCTGCCAACCAGGCCCACTCTTCTGAAAGGAATTGAGGAGGCTGACTCCCACTGCGCCGCCCATGTTGGAGTTGGTATTCGACTATAGCTCTCCGTTGTTCATAGAGCCTGGCCAACATGTGGAGCGTAGAGTTCCACCGTGTGGGCACGTCGCACAGCAGTCGGTGCACTGGCAGCTTAAAGTGATGTTGCAGGGTGCGCAGGGTGGCAGCGTCCGTGTGGGACTTGCGGAAATGTGCGCAGAGCCGGCGCGCCTTTACGAGCAGGTCTGACAAGCGTGGGTAGCTTTTCAGAAACCGCTGAACCACCAAATTAAAGACGTGGGCCAGGCATGGCACGTGCGTGAGGCTGCCAAGCTGCAGAGCCGCCACCAGGTTACGGCCGTTGTCACACACGACCATGCCCGGTTGGAGGCTCAGCGGCGCAAGCCAGCGGTCGGTCTGCTGTGTCAGACCCTGCAGCAGTTCGTGGGCCGTGTGCCTCTTATCGCCTAAGCTGAGTAGTTTCAGCACGGCCTGCTGACGCTTGCCCACCGCTGTGCTGCCACACCGCGCGACACCGACTGCTGGCGACATGCTGCTGCTAACACATCTTGATTGTGAGACAGAGGAGGAGGAGGAGGAGGAGGGTGCTTTAGTGGAGGAAGCATACACCTCCGCAGATACCAGCACCGAGCTGGGGCCCGCAATTCTGGGGGTGGGTAGGACGTGAGCGGTCCCAGGCTCTGACTCTGTCCCAGCCTCCACTAAATTCACCCAATGTGCCGTCAGGGAGATGTAGTGGCCCTGCCCGCCTGTGCTTGTCCACGTGTCCGTAGTTAAGTGGACCGTGGCAGTAACCGCGTTGGTGAGGGCGCGCACAATGTTGCGGGAGACGTGGTCGTGCAGGGCTGGGACGGCACATCGGGAAAAGTAGTGGCGACTGGGAACTGAGTAGCGCGGGGCCGCCGCCTCCATGATACTTTTGAAGGACTCCGTTTCCACAACCCTATACGGCAGCATCTCAAGGCTGATGAATTTTGCGATGCGGACGGTTAACGTTTGAGCGTGCGGGTGCGTGGCGGCGTACTTGCGCTTGCGCTCGAACACTTGCGCAAGCGACGGCTGAACGGTGCGCTGAACTACACTGCTGGATGGGGCCGAGGACAGCGGAGATGAGGGTGTGGGTGCAGGCCATGAGGCGGTAGTGCCTGTGTCCTGAGAGGGGGGTTGCATCTCAGTGGCAGGTTGGGGCACAGGGGGAGAGGCAGGGGTGCAAACCGGAGACGGTGAACGGCCTTTGTCCCACCTTGCGGGGTGCTTGGCCATCATATGTCTGCGCATGGTGGTGGTGGTGAGGCTGTTGGTGTTGGCTCCCCGGCTGAGCTTTGCGCGACAAAGGTTGCACACCACTGTTCGTCGGTCGTCAGGCGTCTCTGTGAAAAACTGCCAGACCTTAGAGCACCTCGGCCTACGCAGGGTGGCATGGCGCGAGGGGGCGCTTTGGGAAACACTTGGTGGATTATTCGGTCTGGCCCTGCCTCTACCCCTGGCCACCGCACTGCCTCTTGCAACCTGCCCTGCTGATGCCCTTGACTCCCCCTCTGAAGACCTGTCCTCCTGAGTAAGCGTTGCACACCAGGTGGGGTCAGTCACCTCATCGTCCTGCTGCTCTTCCTCCGAATCCTCTGTGCGCTGCTCCCTGGGACTTACTGCCCTTACTACTACCTCACTGCAAGACAACTGTGTCTGATCGTCATCGTCCTCCTCACCCACAGAAAGTTGTTGAGACAGTTGGCGGAAGTCCCCAGCCTCTTCCCCCGGACCCCGGGAACTTTCGAATGGTTGGGCATCAGTGACGATAAACTCCTCTGGTGGGAGAGGAACCGCTGCTGCCCAATCTAAGCAGGGGCCCGAGAACAGTTCCTGGGAGTGTTCCCGCTCCTGAGCAGGTGTCATTGTAGTGGACTGAGGAGGCTGGGAGGAAGGAGGAGCAGCAGACAGAGGATTCGGATTGGCAGCAGTGGACGGCGCAGAACTGCGGGTAGACGATAGGTTGCTCGAAGCACTTTCTGCCATCCAGGACAGGACCTGCTCACACTGCTCATTTTCTAATAACCGTCTCCCGCGTGGACCCATTAATTGGGCGAT
The DNA here is from genome assembly GCF_035609145.1 of Eleutherodactylus coqui. Taxonomy (NCBI): domain Eukaryota; kingdom Metazoa; phylum Chordata; class Amphibia; order Anura; family Eleutherodactylidae; genus Eleutherodactylus; species Eleutherodactylus coqui. The sequence goes on along the minus strand of NC_089843.1, from coordinate 162,324,323 downwards.
GAATGTGGGGACGCCAGAAACGTGCCTCTCTCCTAATCGCGCAGCAGACAGCTGCGACACACCTGGATCAGGAGCTTGGCCTGTGCCCACACCCTCACTTGGCCCTCCGCGTCCTCGGCCACGTCCACGTCCACGTCCTCTAGGCTTACCCCTACCCCTCAGCATGCTGTATTACCAGTGATTAGATTTCCCAGGCAGGAAATAAATTGGCGCAAGACTGCAGGCCAAATATAATTTTTGCCCTTTTTGGAAAACGAAAGGCCCCACTGCCTCTAGTGAATGAATTATCTAAGTTTAATAACTGTGCTGTGTCCCTGCTTATGTGTCACAGAACGTGAGGGTAGCAGAGTTATTATAACTCTTGGAGAGCAGGTATTTTTTTTCCCAATTAAGGAAAGCAAATGGCGAACCCAGCAGTAAAGCGTAGCTGGGTGCGTATGATTTAGCAATGTTTTTCACGCAGCTCACACGTCTACACAGGCGTAAGGACGGACACAGGCTGGACAAATAGATTTGTTTTCAGTTTTTTCCCACCAACAGGCAGCACTGCGTATATTCAATGAACCTGCGAAGTTTAATAACTGCGCTGTGTCCCTGCTTATGTGTCACAGAACGTGAGGGTAGCAGAGTTATTATAACTCTTGGAGAGCAGGTATTTTTTTTTCCCAATTAAGGAAAGCAAATGGCGAACCCAGCAGTAAAGCGTAGCTGGGTGCGTATGATTTAGCAATGTTTTTCACGCAGCTCACACGTCTACACAGGCGTAAGGACGGACACAGGCTGGACAAATAGATTTGTTTTCAGTTTTTTCCCACCAACAGGCAGCACTGCGTATATTCAATGAACCTGCGAAGTTTAATAACTGCGCTGTGTCCCTGCTTATGTGTCACAGAACGTGAGGGTAGCAGAGTTATTATAACTCTTGGAGAGCAGGTATTTTTTTTTCCCAATTAAGGAAAGCAAATGGCGAACCCAGCAGTAAAGCGTAGCTGGGTGCGTATGATTTAGCAATGTTTTTCACGCAGCTCACACGTCTACACAGGCGTAAGGACGGACACAGGCTGGACAAATAGATTTGTTTTCAGTTTTTTCCCACCAACAGGCAGCACTGCGTATATTCAATGAACCTGCGAAGTTTAATAACTGCGCTGTGTCCCTGCTTATGTGTCACAGAACGTGAGGGTAGCAGAGTTATTATAACTCTTGGAGAGCAGGTATTTTTTTTCCCAATTAAGGAAAGCAAATGGCGAACCCAGCAGTAAAGCGTAGCTGGGTGCGTATGATTTAGCAATGTTTTTCACGCAGCTCACACGTCTACACAGGCGTAAGGACGGACACAGGCTGGACAAATAGATTTGTTTTCAGTTTTTTCCCACCAACAGGCAGCACTGCGTATATTCAATGAACCTGCGAAGTTTAATAACTGCGCTGTGTCCCTGCTTATGTGTCACAGAACGTGAGGGTAGCAGAGTTATTATAACTCTTGGAGAGCAGGTATTTTTTTTCCCAATTAAGGAAAGCAAATGGCGAACCCAGCAGTAAAGCGTAGCTGGGTGCGTATGATTTAGCAATGTTTTTCACGCAGCTCACACGTCTACACAGGCGTAAGGACGGACACAGGCTGGACAAATAGATTTGTTTTCAGTTTTTTCCCACCAACAGGCAGCACTGCGTATATTCAATGAACCTGCGAAGTTTAATAACTGCGCTGTGTCCCTGCTTATGTGTCACAGAACGTGAGGGTAGCAGAGTTATTATAACTCTTGGAGAGCAGGTATTTTTTTTTCCCAATTAAGGAAAGCAAATGGCGAACCCAGCAGTAAAGCGTAGCTGGCTGCGTATGATTTAGCAATGTTTTTCACGCAGCTCACACGTCTACACAGGCGTAAGGACGGACACAGGCTGGACAAATAGATTTGTTTTCAGTTTTTTCCCACCAACAGGCAGCACTGCGTATATTCAATGAACCTGCGAAGTTTAATAACTGCGCTGTGTCCCTGCTTATGTGTCACAGAACGTGAGGGTAGCAGAGTTATTATAACTCTTGGAGAGCAGGTATTTTTTTTTCCCAATTAAGGAAAGCAAATGGCGAACCCAGCAGTAAAGCGTAGCTGGCTGCGTATGATTTAGCAATGTTTTTCACGCAGCTCACACGTCTACACAGGCGTAAGGACGGACACAGGCTGGACAAATAGATTTGTTTTCAGTTTTTTCCCACCAACAGGCAGCACTGCGTATATTCAATGAACCTGCGAAGTTTAATAACTGCGCTGTGTCCCTGCTTATGTGTCACAGAACGTGAGGGTAGCAGAGTTATTATAACTCTTGGAGAGCAGGTATTTTTTTTTCCCAATTAAGGAAAGCAAATGGCGAACCCAGCAGTAAAGCGTAGCTGGCTGCGTATGATTTAGCAATGTTTTTCACGCAGCTCACACGTCTACACAGGCGTAAGGACGGACACAGGCTGGACAAATAGATTTGTTTTCAGTTTTTTCCCACCAACAGGCAGCACTGCGTATATTCAATGAACCTGCGAAGTTTAATAACTGCGCTGTGTCCCTGCTTATGTGTCACAGAACGTGAGGGTAGCAGAGTTATTATAACTCTTGGAGAGCAGGTATTTTTTTTTCCCAATTAAGGAAAGCAAATGGCGAACCCAGCAGTAAAGCGTAGCTGGCTGCGTATGATTTAGCAATGTTTTTCACGCAGCTCACACGTCTACACAGGCGTAAGGACGGACACAGGCTGGACAAATAGATTTGTTTTCAGTTTTTTCCCACCAACAGGCAGCACTGCGTATATTCTATGAATAATAACTGTGTTGTGGCCCTGCCTATACAATTCTTTCCCTGCAGTATCAATGGAGGGTGCAATGCTCTGCAGAGGCGATTTTGAGAAGCCCAAAAAAAATGCAGCACAGCCAACAGCAGCCTGGACAGTACTGCACACGGATAAATATGGCCCTAGAAAGGACCGTTGAGGTTCTTGAAGGCTACACTCACTCCTAACACTCTCCCTGCCTATGCAGCACTTCTGTCCCTAATGCCAGGTGCAACGGTCTGCAGAGGCGATTTTGAGAAAAAAAAAAAAATCCCACTGCTAACAGCAGCCAACACACAGCTATCAGTGGCCCTAATAAGGACCTTTGGGGGGTCTTGAAGCCTACACTAACTACCAATTCTTTCCCTACAGCAGCTCCGGTATAAACAGCACTGTCCCTCATCTAACTCACACCGCATCTGAGGCGAGCCGCGGGAGGGGCCGACTTTTATATTAGGCGAACACCTGATCTCGCCAGCCACTCACAGCAGGGGGGTGGTATAGGGCTTAAACGTTGCAGGGGGAAGTTGTAATGCCTTCCCTGTCTTTCAATTGGCCAGAAAAGCGCGCTAACGTCTCAGGGAAGGAAGTGAAAGTAACCAGAACACCGCATGGTGTTCGTCACGAATAACGAACATCCCGAACACCCTAATATTCGCACGAATATCAAGCTCGGACGAACGCGTTCGCTCATCTCTAGTAGTTACTAGAGATGAGCGAGCATACTCGCCAAGGCAAATTACTCAAGCGAGTATTGCCATTTTCGAGTACATGCCCACTCGTGTCAACAGATTCGGGGGCCAGAGGGCGGCGGGGGAGAGCGGAGAGGAACGTGGGGGGAGATCTCTCTCTCTCACTCCCGCAACTCACCGCTCACCCCCGCCGGCCCCTGAATCTTTTGGCACGATCGGGCATGTACTCGAAAATGGCAATACTCGCTCGAGTAATTTGCCTTAGCGAGTATGCTCGCTCATCTCTAGTAGTTACCAGATAGAAGGAGTTGTCAATAATCAAAAATCAAAGCTCCCTATATTTGTTAGTTGAGTGACAGCTTTGAGCGATCATTTTGCATAAACTATTAAGCAGCTCCACATATGTGTAGGAATGTTCCCCTGTTGCCACAATAAACAGCCTTAAGGCCCATTTACATGCAATGATTGTCGCTCAAAATTCATAGAATCATAGAATGGTAGAGTTATAAGGGACATCCAGGGTCATTTGGTCATACCCCCTGCTCAGTGCAGGATTCACTAAATCATCCCAGATGGATGCCTGTCCAGTCTTTGTTTGAACACTTTCATTAAAGGAGAACGCACCACCTCCCATGACAACCTGTTCCAATCATTGATCACCCTCATGGTCAGAAACTTTTTTTTTGTGTCTTTCAGTTGCATCCCATTGCTTCTGGTCTTTCCTTTGGGCAAATGAGAATAAGGCTGATCCCTCTGCACTGTGAAACCCCTTCAGATATTTGTACACCGCTATTGGGTCTCCTCTCAGCCTTCTTTTTTGCAAGCTAAACATTCCCAGATCCTTTAACCGTTCCTCATAGGACATGATTTGCAGACCACTCACCATTTTAGTAACTCTTTTATGAACTTGCTCCAGTTTGTCTATGTCTTTTTTAAAGTGGGGTGCCCAGAACTAGACACAGTATTCCGGATGAGGTCTGACTAAGGAAGAGTAGAGGGTTTATGAGCAGAATATGAGCAGTTATTCATACCGGCAGCCAGTCACAGCCTGTGCGAGAACAAAGGAGCTGATTGCGGAGATCAGACCACCTGCTGAGTTCTGCAAGCACTCCTGGAGGCTCATTTGCACACAAATGAAGCTAATAAAGTGCTATTGGGCATTAGTGTCCATTAGTACTTTATGCCAAATATTCGCTAAAATTGTCAATCTTTCAATCGTTTGAAAGATTGTCTTTGCATGTAAATGAGCCTTTACAGTTGGGTTACATTTGGGGCAGGCAAAGTGGTGCATAATACCATCGCAGCGTAATTTTCATAATTGTTTTGAGCTACCTTTAAGTGCCTTGTGTGTCAGATGAAGGGCTTGCTTTCACTCTTTGTCACTAAACTCTTGGGCTAACTCTCTCTCCCACTCTTTTAATGGATATGCTTTTTGGACATTTGCATTATCATGTAATAAAGTGTGTATAGGTTGTAATCCCATAGTCCCTCTCGAAAATATCTTAACTAGATTCAAGAGGTCACAAAGCAGCAAACGTTTGTGGGCACCCAGGAAATGTTGTACTTGTAAATATTTACAAAAGTCCCCTATGATCAAAGAATATTGAGATGTTAGCTGTTCGTATGACATAAGAGATTATCTTTGTGGTAGTTGTGCAAGACCTGAAATACCTAGAGATATCCACCTGGAAATATTCAAATATGGGATAGAGTGTAGAAGCAAATCCATAGGGATACAATTCTTTGGGAGGGCACCTTCAGCTTTTGCATTTTCATGAAATCTTACTCATTTTCTTTTATAGATGTATAAATCAAAGGGGAGAGGCAAGGGGGTGTGGGTAGATCCCACAAAGGAATTTTATCTAGGAATTTGACTGAAACAGGAGGTGACAGGTAATTCTCTATATCGACCCAGTGTTTCTGTGTCTCAGACTTCCACCATGAAGCTAAGCATGCGTTGCCAGGTAAAATTCATGTATGCCTGGGAGGCCCAGGCCTCTCACCCAGTGGCGTAACTATAGAGGATGCAGGGGATGCGATTGCACCCGGGCCCAGGAGCCTTAGGGGGCCCAGAAGGCCTCTCTTCTCTATATAGAGAACCCAGTATTATGAGTAAAGCATTATAGTTGGGGACCCTGTTACAAGTTTTGAATCAGGGCCCGGGAGCTTCAAGTTACCCCTCTGCTCTCACCCACCTGTCCTTTATGGATATTGTGCTAGCCATGTGATGTTTATGTTACACCCAGATGAAATGCGATAATATCCGTGTTATAGCTATGAAGAAACTACTTGGTAACTCAATGGGAAGAGTGCAAAACAAATATAATAATTTTGGTAACAAATGCATTTTAAAAGTAGCTATTCTTCCCAGCCACAATATCTCAAATTTAGATAATCTTTCGGATTTTTCCTACAGTGCCTTCAGCATAAATTCAAAGTTATATTGGTCATTGTTATGCCCAGATATTTAATGCCCCCATGTTGCCAGTATAAGGGATGCTTATTTTGTAAATAGCATAATAGATCATTAGAGATTTTCATAGGCAGAATCTGAAATTTTTGTGCGTTTATCTTATAATAGAAAATCTGACCAAACTCTTTGATTAACCTCAACACATTATCTAGTAAGGATATGGCATCTGCTAGTGTCAAAATAATGTCTTCTGCATATAACGATATTAAATGAGTGCATTCCCCAATCTGTATTCCTTTAATTGAAGTGTTTTCTCTAAGGACCTGAGTTAATGGTTCTAATGATAGTATAAAAATCAGCGAGGATAATGGGCAGGCTTCTCTGGTACCGTTTGTGATATTTAATTTGTCGGATAGGGCACCATTTGTAAATTCCCAGGCTGAAGGGTTTGAATACAATGCAGAAATAGCTTTGCAGACCCCCTCACACACAGAGCCCATTTTATCCAAGGTTGAAAAGGCGTATACCAGTTTATACAATCAAACGCCTTCTCAGCATATTGGAAGAGTAGAACTACAAGAATTTTTACAGATTTAATAAAATGCGTTAGATTTAAAACCATTTCTAGTGTTATCCAGTGTCTGTTGGCCCTACACAAATCCCACCTGACCTTCCTTGATCAAAGATGGAAAAATAGGTACTAGTCTGGAAGCAAATATTTTTGCATAGATTTTAATGTCGGTATTCAATAATGAAATAGGTCGAAAATTTGCAGGAACGTTAGGGTTTTCCTCTGTTTAGGAAGGGTAACTATTAAAGGTTTTTGATAGAGATGAGCGAACGTACTCGTCCGAGCTTGATGCTCGGGCGAATATTAGGGTGTTCGGGATGCTCGTTACTCTTAACGAGCACCACGCGGTGTTCGGGTTACTTTCACTTTCATCTCTGAGACGTTAGCGCGCTTTTCTGGCCAATTGAAAGACAGGGAAGGCATTACAACTTCCCCCTGTGACGTTCAAGCCCTATACCACCCCCCTGCTGTGAGTGGCTGGGGCGATCAGATGTCACCCGAGTATAAAAGTCGGCCCCTCCCGCGGCTCGCCTCAGATGCGTTGTGAGTTAGCTGAGGGAAAGTGCTGCTGGTGCCGGAGCTGCTGTAGGGAGAGTGTTAGGAGTGAGCGTAGGCTTCAAGAACCCCAACGGTCCTTTCTAGGGCCACATCTATCCGTGTGCAGTAGTGTGGAGGCTGCTGTTAGCAGTGTTGCCCTTTTTTTTTTTTCAAAATCGGCTGTGCAGAGCATTGCGCCCTGCAGTAATACTACAGGGACAGAAGTGGTGGTTAGGCAGGGAGAGTGTTAGGAGTGAGTGTAGGCTTCAAGAACCCCAACGGTCCTTCTTAGGGCCACATCTATCCATGTGCAGTAGTGTGGAGGCTGCTGTTAGCAGTGTTGCCCTTTTTTTTTTTTTCAAAATCGGCTGTGCAGAGCATTGCGCCCTGCAGTAATACTACAGGGACAGAAGTGGTGGTTAGGCAGGGAGAGTGTTAGGAGTGAGTGTAGGCTTCAAGAACCCCAACGGTCCTTCTTAGGGCCACATTTAACCGTGTGCAGTACTGTGCAGGCTGCTGTTAGCAGTGTTGCATATTTTTTTTTTTTTTTAAATCGGCTGTGCAGAGCATTGCGCCCTGCAGTAATACTACAGGGACAGAATTGTGTAGGCAGGGCCAGAAGACATATATTATTGATTGAATATAGTCAGTGGGCCTTTTCTTTAAAAAAAAAAAGGGAAACATTCTATTTGGCCTGCCTCTGACAGTCCTCAGCGTTCTGGGTACGTGTGTGGTGGGTGGAGAACGTAAAGAAATCATACGCAGCCAGCTACGTTTAACAGCAGGCTTGCACCAATTTATTTCCTGCCTGGGAAAAATCACCGCTCTGCTGTAGTTAATAACTCTGCAACCCTGCAGTTCTGTGACACATTTGCAGGGCCAGAAGACATTTATTATTGATTGAATATACGCAGTGGGCCTTTCCTTGAAAAAAAAGGGAAAACATTCTATTTGGCCTGCCTCTGACAGTCCTCAGCGTTCTGGGTACGTGTGTGGTGGGTGGAGAACGTAAAGAAATCATACGCAGCCAGCTACGTTTAACAGCAGGCTTGCGACAATTTATTTCCTGCCTGGGAAATCAAATCACTGGTAATACAGCATGCTGAGGGGTAAGGGTAGGCCTAGAGGACATGGACGCGGCCGAGGACGCGGAGGGCCAAGTGAGGGTGTGGGCACAGGCCGAACTCCTGATCCAGGTGTATCGCAGCCGACTGCTGCGCGATTACGAGAGAGGCACGTTTCTGGCGTCCCCACATTCATCGCACAATGAATGGGTCCACGCGGGAGACCTTTATTAGAAAATGAGCAGTGTGAGCAGGTCCTGTCGTGGATGGCAGAAAGTGGTTCGAGCAACCTATCGTCCACCCACAGTTCTGCGCCGTCCAGTGCTGCAAATCCGAATCCTCTGTCTGCTGCTCCTCCTTCCTCCCAGCCTCCTCACTCCATTACAATGAGACATTCTGAGGAGCGGGAAGACTCCCAGGAACTGTTCTCGGGCCCCTGCTCAGATTGGGCAGCAGTGGTTCCTCTCCCACCAGAGGAGTTTATCGTCACTGATGCCCAACCATTGGAAAGTTCCCGGGGTCCGGGGGATGAGGCTGGGGACTTCCGGCAACTGTCTCAAGACCTTTCAGTGGGTGAGGAGGACGATGACGATGAGACACAGTTGTCTTGCAGTGAGGTAGTAGTAAGGGCAGTAAGTCCGAGGGAGGAACGCACAGAGGATTCGGAGGAAGAGCAGCAGGACGATGAGGTGACTGACCCCACCTGGTTTGCAACGCCTACTCAGGACAGGCCTTCAGAGGGGGAGGCAAGGGCAGCAGCAGGGCAGGTTACAAGAGGCAGTGCGGTGGCCAGGGGTAGAGGCAGGGCCAGACCGAATAATCCACCAACTGTTTCCCAAAGCGCAACCTCGCGCCATGCCACCCTGCAGAGGCCAAGGTGCTCTAAGGTCTGGCAGTTTTTCACAGAGACGCCTGACGACCGACGAACAGTGGTGTGCAACCTTTGTCGCGCCAAGATCAGCCGGGGAACCACCACCAACAGCCTCACCACCACCAGCATGCGCAGACATATGATGGCCAAGCAACCCCACAAGGTGGGACGAAGGCCGTTCACCGCCTCCGGTTTGCACCGCTGCCTCTCCCCCTGTGCCCCAACCTGCCACTGAGATCCAACCCCCCTCTGAGGACACAGGCACTACCGTCTCCTGGCCTGCATCCACACCCTCACCTCCGCTGTCCTCGGCCCAATCCAGCAATGTCTCGCACCGCACCGTCCAGCCGTCGCTAGCGCAAGTGTTTGAGCGCAAGCGCAAGTACGCCGCCACGCACCCGCACGCTCAAGCGTTAACCGTTCACATAGCCAAATTTATCAGCCTTGAGATGCTGCCGTATAGGGTTGTGGAAACGGAGTCCTTCAAAAGTATGATGGCGGCGGCGGCCTCGCGCTACTCAGTTCCCAGTCGCCACTACTTTTCCCGATGTGCCGTCCCAGCCCTGCATGACCACGTCTCCCGCAACATTGTACGCGCCCTCACCAACGCGGTTACTGCCAAGGTCCACTTAACAACGGACACGTGGACAAGCACAGGCGGGCAGGGCCACTACATCTCCCTGACGGCACATTGGGTGAATTTAGTGGAGGCTGGGACAGATTCAGAGCCTGGGACCGCTCACGTCCTACCCACCCCCAGAATTGCGGGCCCCAGCTCGGTGTTGGTATCTGCGGCGGTGTATGCTTCCTCCACTAAAGCACCCTCCTCCTCCTCCTCCAACGCAACCTCTGTCTCGCAATCAAGATGTGTCAGCAGCAGCACCGCATCGCCAGCAGTCGGTGTCGCGCGTCGTGGCAGCACAGCGGTGGGCAAGCGTCAGCAGGCCGTGCTGAAACTACTCAGCTTAGGAGATAAGAGGCACACGGCCCACGAACTGCTGCAGGGTCTGACAGAGCAGACCGACCGCTGGCTTGCGCCGCTGAGCCTCCAACCGGGCATGGTCGTGTGTGACAACGGCCGTAACCTGGTGGCGGCTCTGCAGCTCGGCAGCCTCACGCACATGCCATGCCTGGCCCACGTCTTTAATTTGGTGGTTCAGCGCTTTCTGAAAAGCTACCCACGTTTGTCAGACCTGCTCGTAAAGGTGCGCCGGCTCTGCGCACATTTCCGCAAGTCCCACACGGACGCTGCCACCCTGCGCACCCTGCAACATCGGTTTAATCTGCCAGTGCACCGACTGCTGTGCGACGTGCCCACATGGTGGAACTCTACGCTCCACATGTTGGCCAGGCTCTATGAGCAGCGTAGAGCTATAGTGGAATACCAACTCCAACATGGGCGGCGCAGTGGGAGTCAGCCTCCTCAATTATTTTCAGAAGAGTGGGCCTGGTTGGCAGACATCTGCCAGGTCCTTCGAAACTTTGATCAGTCTACACAGGTGGTGAGCGGCGATGCTGCAATCATTAGCGTCACCATTCCTCTGCTATGCATCTTGAGAAGTTCCCTGCAAAGCATAAAGGCAGACGCTTTGCGCTCGGAAACAGAGCCGGGGGAAGACAGTATGTCGCTGGATAGTCAGAGCACCCTCCTGTCTATATCTCAGCGTGTTCAGGAGGAGGAGGAGGAGCATGAGGAGGATGAGGAGGAGGGGGAAGAGACAGCTTGGCCCACTGCTGACGGTACCCATGCTGCTTGCCTGTCATCCTTTCAGCGTGTATGGCCTGAGGAGGAGGAGGAGGAGGAGGAGGAGGATCCTGAAAGTGATCTTCCTAGTGAAGACAGCCATGTGTTGCGTACAGGTACCCTGGCACACATGGCTGACTTCATGTTAGGATGCCTTTCTCGTGACCCTCGCGTTGCACGCATTCTGGCCACTACGGATTACTGGGTGTACACACTGCTCGACCCACGGTATAAGGAGAACCTTTCCACTCTCATTCCCGAAGAGGAAAGGGGTTCGAGAGTGTTGCTATACCACAGGACCCTGGCGGACAAGCTGATGGTAAAATTCCCATCCGACAGCGCTAGTGGCAGAAGGCGCAGTTCCGAGGGCCAGGTAGCAGGGGAGGTGCGGAGATCGAGCAGCATGTACAGCACAGGCAGTACAACACTCTTTAAGGCCCTGGACAGCTTTATGGCTCCCCAGCAAGACTGTGTCACCGCTCCCCAGTCAAGGCTGAGTCGGCGGGAGCACTGTAAAAGGATGGTGAGGGAGTACATAGCCGATCGCACGACCGTCCTCCCTGACGCCTCTGCCACCTACAACTACTGGGTGTCGAAGCTGGACACGTGGCCTGAACTCGCGCTGTATGCCCTGGAGGTGCTTGCTTGTCCTGCTGCTAGCGTCTTGTCAGAGAGGGTGTTTAGTGCGGCTGGGAAATCATCACAGATAAGCGTACCCACCTGTCAACCGACAGTGCCGACAGGCTTACACTCATCAAGATGAACAAAGCCTGGATTTCCCCAGACTTCTCTTCTCCACCAGCGGACAGCAGCGATACCTAAGCAATACGTAGGCTGCACCCGCGGATATAAGCATCGTTCTCTCTCACCATCCAAAACGGGGACATTTCTGCTTCATCAATCTGTGCATAATATTCCTCCTCCTCCTCCTCCTGCTCCTCCTCCTCATTTGTGGAAAAAGCAAGAACAAAACTTTTAGATGTGCTGATAGACAGAATTAAGACTCTTGAAGCACAAAACAAGGCAGCACAAACAAAACAACAGGCAGAAGAGCTTTTTTAATGTAGGCAGAAACTCCAAATATACTTACTTTAGAGTTATGAGAGGAAATTAAAAAGAATTAAAGCCCAATATTATTCTCAAAATAATGATTGACCTCTCTCCTTAGACCCCAACATCTTAAATCCCGGATTTCCATACTATAATAATTTATATGACCTGAAACAGGGCTCCGAGACCACGCATAACACAGGGGAGGAAGGCGTAAGGGAATACCTTAACAGCTTTGCACCAAAGGTCACGGACTCAGCTGTGTTTGACGATCTAGAGGAGGATTTCTCGTTGCCGGAACTCTCCGGCCTAATTAAAGAACTCAAAACGGGCAAGAGCCCAGGCCCTGATGGGTTCACCTCTAAATTTTACAAAATCTTTAAAGAAGAAATTTCCCCGCTGATGCTGGGAGCTTTCAACGCGGTAAACAGGGGTTGTCCCTTTCCAGCACAGGCCCTGCAAGCTCACATTGTGGTCTTACCCAAGCCGGGAAAGGACCCGAAAGTGTGCAGCAACTATAGGCCCATCTCACTCATTAATACCGACATTAAAGTATTTGCCAAGTTGTTAGCGACCCGGCTGCAACCCTTCATCCCGAAGTTAATCCATAGAGACCAGGTGGGGTTTGTCCCGGGGAGGGAGGGTAGAGATAACGTAATTAAATCCACGTCCCTAATGTCGAGGGCCCGGGAGGCGGGGACCCCGCTCTGTCTCATGGCCGTCGATGCCGAAAAGGCCTTCGACAGAGTAAGATGGAGCTTTCTAGAGGCCACTCTGCGACACGTGGGCCTGGGACCCCGAATGAGAGAGAGGATAATGGCCCTGTATAAGGATCCAACGGCCAGGGTAAGGGTTAACGGGGCACTATCAGATCCCTTCCCCATTCACAACGGAACCAGGCAGGGGTGCCCGCTGTCACCCTTCCTTTATATTTTAACAATGGAGTCGTTGGCCAACGCTATTAGGGGGAACGAATCCATTAAGGGCGTCAGGGTCGGGCACGAGGAATATAAACTGTCCCTGTTCGCCGATGACCTCCTGATATACCTTTCCTGCCCAAGTGTTGGCATCCCGCTCCTTTTAAGGGAATTTGATAGATTCAGTGATATAAGTAACTTTAAAATTAACCTCCAGAAGACAGAGATACTGAATGTTTCAATTCCCCAGGCTGAGGAGCTCAGGTTGAAAAAACAGTTCCCATTCAAATGGCAAAGCAAAGCCATCAAATACTTGGGTATTCAGCTCCCAGTAGACCCCTCGCACACATTTAACTTAAACTACAAACCATTCCTAGAGAACCTGGAAAAGGACTTGAACATCTGGAACCCCCTGTTCTTGTCCTGGAGCGGTAGAATCAACTCTGTTAAGATGGTGTCGCTCCCAAGGTTCCTTTACCTATGCCAGGCCCTCCCCATCCGACTGCATAGACAATATCTGCTGCACCTACGCTCCCTAATTACCAAATTTGTCTGGCGAGGACGTAGGCCCCGACTAAAGCATAGTACGCTGGCTAGGACCAGGGATGGGGGGGGGCCTGGGGTTACCGGACTTCACCCTATACTACAGGGCTAATATAGCGAAGTGCGTCCTCGATCTCCTCAAACACAGCGAGTCCAAACTTTGGGTCAAAATGGAACTCGACTCGGATCCAGGCCTGACCCAGGGGATATTTTGGGTCCCGGGCGGCCTGATCAGAGATTACCCGGGAGTGTCACCCCTATTGAGGCTTCTGGGGGAGGCTTGGTCGGGCTTTGCCGGAAGAGATGGGCTGGTCTCGATCCCGGGTCCCCTCACCCCTATTCTGGCCAACCCCCAATTCAAGGCTTTTGTGACGAATAGAACCTTGCTGCTGACCCCAGCAGTACAGGTTCCACGTCTTAGAGATGTGATAAGCCAAAGCGGGATAAAGCCGTTGGCGGAGTTCTTCGCGGAGTCCAGGATTCCGCCGGGGGCTTGGATGGTTTACTTACAACTGAGGGGCTCGCTGGACTCCCTGACACCCGGCTCGAACCTATCTAAAGCCCTCACACCCTTTGAGGCATTATGCATGTCACCTGAATCTACTGGGCATCTTATTTCATTACTATACAGGTTGATGCTGGATCGTGAGATGGGGGACGAACCCCCGACGTTTACGGGAACGTGGGAGGGCGAACTGGGGAAAAGCTTCTCTGCGGAACAATGGCAGAGGTCTTTCATTCTCACGCACAAGGCAACGGTGCATTCCAGGTTGCATGAGCTAAATTATAAGATCCTGACCCACTGGTATACCACGCCGGTCAGAATACACAAAATGTTTCCCCAGTCCTCCCCCCATTGTTGGAGATGTCTGAGCGGACAGGGAAATATGGTGCATATTTGGTGGGCTTGCCCCGCGGTGGCGGCATTATGGAAGGAAGTAGAGGAGTTATACAATAACTTATCTGGGGCAGGCGTGGTGTTCTCGCCTGAGCTGGCCCTACTGTCCATGTTCCGGGGATCTATAGCCCAGGTGAGAAAGGGTTTATTGAAATTTTTCATACTGGCGGTGAGGCAGATAATTCCAAGGCTCTGGCGGGACACCACGAGCCCCACTAAGACCCACTGGGTCGAGGCAGTGAACACGTTGGCCAGATTCGAGGAGATGAGGGCTGAGGAGGATGCTACGGTGGAGAAGTTTTATGCAACATGGAGGCCATGGTTGGACTTTAGGTTGTCACCTGGCCTGGGGGACTGGATCTCCAGGACAACAAATGCGTCATAAACACCCAGTGCCCTGACAGCCCCCCCCCCCCCCCGCGCGAGCGGAACGGGCCATGCAGCCCTTCCTCTGGCGCAGGGGACCTCAGATATGATGATACCGGAACCCACCCACTAATGGAGTTGCCTAACCAGACTATAAGGCTTGCGCAAATAGGTACCCAACAGGCGAGCATAATCCACTACCCGGACCACCCACACCCCATCTCCCTCCCCCCCCCCCCTAATCCCCCTATGGGCTTCTAGGAGCCTTACCCTTGTTTAACTTTTTGCTTTCATTGTATGTCTCTTTGTTTTGTTCTGTTCCACCTCGCGGTCCCCTACCCCGAGGTGGGACCGACTTCTGTTAATTAAAAGAAAAAGACTGGGCGGAGGCAAGCCAGCAATGAACTCCACGGAGGAGAGGTGGTGGAGTGGGAGAATGGGCGCATCAATAAGTATGTATACGTATCGACTGTACCATTGTATGTGATGCTACTATGGCTTGATTATTGTAACATGCTTGTCCGTCCAAATAAACACTTATTTTCTGAAATCCCGGATTTCATAACTGCTTGGCCACAATAATTAAGAAAAACTAACTAATCCTATAGATGTAGCATATAGTTTGAGAGACAAAAAGCAAAGGACTTCTACTTATAAAATGTTGCACTTTCCTTCTTAATGTAAGCAAGGTAAACATTTCTATATAACTTGAAAAATCCCCCTTGCGTTTCCAAGCGCAATGTATCATATTCAAATGTGTCTGCAACATATCCGTCTAGCTACTCTTTGTGAATCCCAGAGGGAAGTCCTTGATTCTCCATTGACAGTAGTAGAAATACTCAACACTACTAACTCCCTACCAACTGGTAAATCACCAAGCCAAGATGGGCTGACAAAAGTCTACCACAAAACCTTTCAAGATATGTTATCTCCATACATGTGTAAAACTTTCCAGTTATCAGTTAAAAAAGGCTCTTTTTTACTTAAAGAAAATCAAAAACTAGAGATGAGCGAGCACCAAAATGCTCGGGTGCTCGTTACTCGGGACGAAATTATCGCAATGCTCGAGGGTTCGTTTCGAATAACGAACCCCATTGAAGTCAATGGGCGACCCGAGCATTTTTGTATTTCGCCGATGCTCGCTAAGGTTTTCATGTGTGAAAATCTGGGCAATTCAAGAAAGTGATGGGAATGACACAGCAACGGATAGGGCAGGCGAGGGGCTACATGTTGGGCTGCATCTCAAGTTCACAGGTCCCAATCTTAGCAAATCACCAAAGTCATGTAAAAAAACACAGAAATGGATAGGGCAGGCGAGGAGCAACATGCTCCGAGGTCTCACTATTAAGCCACAATAGTGGCAAGAGTGAGACGCCCCCCTTCCCCCATATGCTTTATGAGCATTCCATAGAACATGGGACTTTATGTTGAGGGATGCATTAAGATTGAAATATTCATTTAAATCTCTCTCCAAGTTACTTCTATGTCCCAGATGAGGTAAGAAAAAATCATTACTGCTGCATAAATATCTTGGAACTTCAGCTATATTGTTCTGCTAGGGTCAGGGAGGTCACAACATGATCAGACCAAGTGATTGTCTTGATCGTCAACTCTTGCAAAAATAATAACATGTTTCTATGGAGTATAATATATCAATTCATGAATAACTATTATGTACATTTAATTAAAAGGAGTAGTCTTTCTCAGAACTGTGCATTGCTCACCATACATCAAAGAGTTCCTCTTTTCACAATTTGTTGTCTAAGGATTAAAACATGTCTACGCAAATTGGAGGTTGTATCTATGCTACCATCTGAGACTGCCGTAAAATGTCCACATATAAGAAGCTTACCTTGCTTACATAAAGAAAAAATGTGGAAAATGTTATGAGCAAAAGTTCTTTGTTTTTGGTTTGGGGCATAAATTGAGGCTACAGTATAGATTGTATTTTTTTTTATAGAACAGACTACTATAACATATTTAACCTTGTATCTATTTTCTCCTGGATAAGTTGAAATACTATAGAATTTCTTATGAAAATCATGACTCCCCTGGATTTGGTAATGAAATGGGATTGAAATATTGTGGGGTAGTTTGGATGTTTTATGTGGAAAGTACCTTTTAAACCTATGTGCGTCTCCTGCACACAAAAAATATTTGGGGTTGACGATTTTGCATTTGTCCACATAAATGCCCATGTTTGAGGACTGTTTAACATTTAATGATACTACTTTAATCACTATAATTGACAACAGATAGTTGGAGCAGATTTACGTAGCTTCTCATGGATTCACAATCGTATGGAGCTGCCATCTATATGCCAAGTAGGCCAAGAGAGATACCTAGTATATGATAAGAAAAAAAGGGGAAAAGAAGTTCTCGGGTGTTTCCATATTTTAGTATTGCAGGGGTATACACCAGCAGGGGAGGCTTGTAATTTGATTAAAAAAACTGGAAACTGTTTAGGGTCTTTAGTGGGTAAGGAGACATTTAAGTTCCATTGTTATTGGAGGTTGATCCAGTCTTCCAGGGTTTTAACAAGAAAGTTGGTATTATTGTAGGTAATTAATTCTCCTTTTCTGTGGAATTTTGTTGTCTCTGAGCATTGTAGTGACAGGGAGTAGTTGTTGCCTTTGTACTAGAGTTGCTGTGGATAAATCTACAAATAATGACAATGATTGGTGTGGTGCAGGCAACGGGCCTATTTTTGTAACAGCCTCTATCAGTTTCTGTTTTGCATGGAAGAAGTAGACCCTTACCAGAATGTCTCTTTGTATATGGTCTGCCAAATGCTTAGAGCAAGGAGGACTACCTTCTCAGTCTATAATAAAATCCTGCAAAGGGCAATCTGGCAGCATTGCTTTTTTTTAAATGAGGTTTTGCAAGCACTACATCAGCTCAGAGGCCGAAACAGTTTCTGGAATTCCACAGAATTTAACGTTGTTACAGAGTGACTTGTCTTTTAAGTCAGACACTTTGGCTCTACGTCAGTGTAGGTCTGATTCCAAAGTATAGCGAGCATCAATGAGATTATAATGTGATGTTGCGAATTCTGCCATGTTAGTCTCTACATGGTTAATTCTGTTCTCTGTCTCAGTAATGGCTGCATTGATGGGCTTTATAAGTTGTGAGCAAAATTAGATTGTAAGGAAATTTGTAGAGCTCTTAACATAGATTTAATGGAGGTATCAGTAACAGATGCATCAGTTACAGGAATAACATCAACAATGTCCACCATATGAGAAGATGTAGCATTAGGAGATGGTGGTTCACTCACCCTTACACAAGATCGACCCTCAGAAGAGTCCAGTTTCTGCCTTTGTTTTGCTGGCGGAGGGTGAAAAGAATGCAACTGCCATGTGGCCTTGTAGATGATAATGACCATGCTGTTGTGGAGACAGCCGCATGGCTTCTGTGGGGTTCTCCTCTGAACCTCAGGATGAAGTAGTGGGCAAGGATGCATTGCTCAGATGAGAGGCTACTCTATCAGGTGGAATGGAGCTGTTCCCTCAGAGCACCTCCACAGAATTTGTATGCTCAAGCTCTGATGCTGGATAGCTTCACCACGAACTCCTGGTCTCACCATGAACTCCTGGTCTCACCATCTTGGCCCCACTCTGGGGACTACAAAAAGTAAAAATTAGGTAGCTTGGTGGTCAACCACTTCCCCCTCCGTGGCATCCTTGGTAGTAAGGCAGTTGGTGATGCCCATGTAGCGATAAATGTAGAGCAGTAAAGTCCCTGTAGGGCCCTGGTGGTTCAGGAGCACTGCACTCAGGCAGCCCTCCATTCAGTTGCTGGGCCTCACCCCCCTCTATATGCGTTTTTTGAAACAGCAATACAGTGTTGATCATCTCTTTAGGGACCTTTCATACAGGCTGGAAGTAGGACACACAATGCAAAAGCACCAAAGTCTAATTGCGAATTTTGATGTGGAATTGAAAGACAGGTTTTAAGCCATTTTCAATTCCCCATTAAAATCTGCAGGGATCCTATGAATTTGATGCGGAATTAACTGTGACTAGTGTGAAAGGCCCCTAAGGCAGTATAAGAGTGCTTTCACACATAAAAGCTAAAATTCCAACACTGAGAAATCTGCACCAAAATCTTCATATTTGACATGCAGATTTTGCATGAGATTGGTGCAGATTTGTTAAAGATGAAATCTGCAGCAATTCCATGCAAAATCCGCAGGTCAAATATGCAGATTTTGTTGTGGATTTGCCCTTGACTGAATTTTCCAAAGCATGTGAAAGCACCCTAATCAGGTTTTCTTTTGCAATGATGGACAAGTCAATGCATTCTGTTTCCTTTATGTTGGCTAGGTTAACACGTTGTGCTAGAGACTCTTTGTTGTAGCCTTGAGATGCAGTTATTGGCTGCACAGTTTTTATAGTTATTAATGTCTTAAGTTATTAAGACAAGAGTTGCTAAAAACCCCATCACAGAACTACTGCAATTTGAAATTAGGGCCCATTTAGACGTATGAGAGATGAGAGTATGAGAATTGCACGAAACATTCTTGGGCACAATTTGCATTGGACAGTACATGGAAGCTAGAGATGAGCGAGCACCAAAATGCTCGAGTGCTCGTTACTAGAGTCGAAATTTCAGTGATGCTCGAGAGTTCGTTTCGAGTAACGAACCCCATTGAAGTCAATGGGCGACTCGAGCATTTTTGTATATGACTGGTGCTCCGCTAAGGTTTTCATTTGTGAAAATCTTAGCAAATCACCAAAGTCATGTAAAAAAATACAGAAATTGATAGGGCAGGCGAGGAGCAACATGCAGGGCTGCATTTCGGGCTCCGAGGTCTCACTATTAAGCCACAATAGTGGCAAGAGTGAGACGCCCCCCACCCCCACTGTCAACATAACAATCGTTCTCCTCTGCCACAGCTGTAACAGCTGTGGCAGAGCAGAACGATGTTAGCCCTTTGAATTCAATGGAGCCGGCAATACAGCCGGCTCCATTGAAAGCAATGGGCTGCAGGCGAGCGCGGGATGAATTTTCGGGAAGGGTTTAAAAATATAAGCCCTTACCTGAAAATCATCCTAAAATGTGTAAAAAGTAAAAAAAAAATATACTCACCTTGTCCCAGGAGAACGATGTTAGCCCATTGAATTCAATGGAGCCAGAGATACAGCCGGCTCCATTGAAAGCAATGGGCTGCCGGCGATCGCGCAATGAATTTTCAGGAAGGGCTTAAATATATAAGCCCTTTCCTGCAATTCATCCAGAAATGTGTAAAAATAAAAAAAATATATATACTCACCTTGTCCCGGCAGACGGAGTTCAGCTGCGGCCAGCTGGCAGTTCTCCTGAACTGCTCTCTGTAGTATTCAGCAGCCGGGGATTTAAAATCCCCGCCTGCTGAATGAGCTGCCTCTGATTGGTCACAGCCTGACCAATCAGAGGCAGCTCTCACTCTCACCCATTCATGAATTCATGAATGGGTGAGTGAGTGCTGCCACTGATTGGCTCAGCTCAGCTGTCATTCAGCTGAGAGCTGCGCTGAGCCAATTTGTGATACGAACCAGAATAAAACATGCAGCGATTTTTTTTCACACAGACCAAGGGTTTGCAATAAAAAGCGCTCATGTGTGTAGCCTAATTAACTACAATGGGTCTGTGTGTAGTCTGTGAAATACACATATAAGATCTGAGTGGGATACGCCCATATGAATGGACCCTAAAATGTGCGGTTTTGCAATGTATGAGCACTAGAGATGAGCGAACACGTTCGGCCCCGCCCCTTTTTCGCCCGAACACCGAACTTTGCGAACACCTCGGTGTTCGGGCGAAAAAGTTCGGGGGCCGCCGTGGCAGCGCGGGGGGGTGCGGCGGGGAGTGGGGGGGAGAGGGAGAGAGAGAGGGCTCCCCCCTGTTCCCCGCTACTGCCGCCCGCGCCGCCGCGCATCTCCCCGCCCCCCGGCGGCACCCGGACACTTACGCGCGAACACTCCAGTGTTCGCTAAAGCCGGTGTCCGGGTGCGGATGTGTCCGTTACGGACACGTTCGCTCATCTCTAATGAGCACCAAAACAGGTTCACACAGGCGTGTTTGCACACACAAAATCTGCATGCGCAATACACAGAGAATAGAACTCACTAAACCCATTTTCAAAGGCCCCATAGGAATCTATAATGGGTGCGCAAATGCACACCTGATACCCTCTTAATTTTGCAATACACTGCACAGTTTTGTGAGAAATCTAACACATCTGGTACTAATTAGGCTGCACAGTCTTTTAAATCACACCTAGGCCGATTATGAACCATTCCTGACAGCACAAAAAGTACAGTAAAATGCAGTGTGAGGCCGCTCTCAAGGCGTAGTCACACAGACCAATTTGGGTGCAAATTTTTGCAATATGCGAATTGATCTAAATGGGTTTCTTCCCAGTATGAGTTTTTGCGCACACATTTTGCGTGCATGAAAAAAACCCCAGCATTTTCTTTTTTAATGCGCATATACGTTCCAAAGCTCTCCATAGAAGCCTATGGGAGTGCGCAAATGTACACAAACTATGAACATAATGGCGTGACAAATAGAGTAATTGCACAGCACTAGAGATGAGCGAACGTACTCGTCCGAGCTTGATGCTCGGGCGAATATTAGGGTGTTCGGGATGCTCGTTACTCGTAACGAGTACCACGTGATGTTCGGGTTACTTTCACTTTCCTCTCTGAGACGTTAGCGCGCTTTTCTGGCCAATTGAAAGACAGGGAAGGCATTACAACTTCCCCCTGCGTCGTTCAAGCCCTTTACCACCCCCCTGCTGTGAGTGGCTGGGGAGATCAGGTGTCACCCGAGTATAAAAAATCGGCCCCTCCCGCGGCTCGCATCAGATGCGTTGTGACAGAGATCAGGGACAGTGGTATCGTGTTGGAGCTGCTGTAGGGAGAGTGTTAGGAGTTAGTGTAGGCTTCAAGAACCCCAACGGTCCTTCTTAGGGCCACATCTAACCGTGTGCAGTAGTGTGGAGGCTGCCTTTTGCAGTGGTGCACATTTTTTTTTTTTTGCTATATCGGCCGTGCAGAGCATTGCGCCCTGCAGTAATACTACAGGGACAGAAGTGGTGGTTAGGCAGGGAGAGTGTTAGGAGTTAGTGTAGGCTTCAAGAACCCCAACGGTCCTTCTTAGGGCCACATCTAGCCGTGTGCAGTACTGTGGAGGCTGCTGTTAGCAGTGTTGCACTTTTTTTTTTTCCAAATCGGCCGTGCAGAGCATTGCGCCCTGCAGTAATACTACAGGGACAGAATTGTGTAGGCAGGGCCAGAAGACATATTTTATTGATTGAATATAGGCAGTGGGCCTTTCCTTTAAAAAAAAAAAAGGGCAAAAAGTTCTATTTGGCCTGCCTCTGACAGTCCTCAGCGTTCTGGG
Organism: Eleutherodactylus coqui; assembly: GCF_035609145.1. Classification (NCBI taxonomy): domain Eukaryota; kingdom Metazoa; phylum Chordata; class Amphibia; order Anura; family Eleutherodactylidae; genus Eleutherodactylus; species Eleutherodactylus coqui. Next base: position 162,302,448 of record NC_089843.1, on the reverse strand, counting down.
TACGTGTGTGCTGGGTGGAGAACTTAAAAAAAATCATACGCAGCCAGCTAAGTTTAACAGCAGGCTTGCGCCAATTTATTTTCTGGCTGGGAAATCACCGCTCTGCTGCAGTTAATAACAGTGCAAGACTGCAGTTCTGTGACACACTGCAGGGCCACAACACATTTATTATTGATTGAATATAGTCAGTGGGCCTTTCCTTAAAAAAAAAAGGGCAAAAAGTTCTATTCGGCCTGCCTCTGACAGTCCTCAGCGTTCTGGGTACGTGTGTGCTGGGTGGAGAACTTAAACAAAAATCATACGCAGCCAGCTAAGTTTAACAGCAGGCTTGCGCCAATTTATTTCCTGGCTGGGAAATCACCGCTCTGCTGCAGTTAATAACAGTGCAAGACTGCAGTTCTGTGACACACTGCAGGGCCACAACACATTTATTATTGATTGAATATAGTCAGTGGGCCTTTCCTTTAAAAAAAAAGGGCAAAAATTCTATTTGGCCTGCAGGCTTGCGCCAATTTATTTCCTGGCTGGGAAATCACCGCTCTGCTGCAGTTAATAACAGTGCAAGACTGCAGTTCTGTGACACACTGCAGGGCCACAACACATTTATTATTGATTGAATATAGTCAGTGGGCCTTTCCTTTAAAAAAAAAGGGCAAAAATTCTATTTGGCCTGCAGGCTTGCGCCAATTTATTTCTTGGCTGGGAAATCACCGCTCTGCTGCAGTTAATAACAGTGCAAGACTGCAGTTCTGTGACACACTGCAGGGCCACAACACATTTATTATTGATTGAATATAGTCAGTGGGCCTTTCCTTTAAAAAAAAAGGACAACAATTCTATTTGGCCTGCCTCTGACAGTCCCCAGCGTTCTGAGTACGTGTGTGCTGGGTGGAGAACTTAAACAAAAATCATACGCAGCCAGCTAAGTTTAACAGCAGGCTTGCGCCAATTTATTTCCTGGCTGGGAAATCACCGCTCTGCTGCAGTTAATAACAGTGCAAGACTGTAGTTCTGTGACACACTGCAGGGCCACAACACATTTATTATTGATTGAATATAGTCAGTGGGCCTTTCCTTTAAAAAAAAAAAGGGCAAAAATTCCATTTGGCCTGCAGGCTTGCGCCAATTTATTTCCTGGCTGGGAAATCACCGCTCTGCTGCAGTTAATAACAGTGCAAGACTGCAGTTCTGCGACACACTGCAGGGCCACAACACATTTATTATTGATTGAATATAGTCAGTGGGCCTTTCCTTAAAAAAAAAAGGGCAAAAAGTTCTATTCGGCCTGCCTCTGACAGTCCTCAGCGTTCTGGGTACGTGTGTGCTGGGTGGAGAACTTAAACAAAAATCATACGCAGCCAGCTAAGTTTAACAGCAGGCTTGCGCCAATTTATTTCCTGGCTGGGAAATCACCGCTCTGCTGCAGTTAATAACAGTGCAAGACTGCAGTTCTGTGACACACTGCAGGGCCACAACACATTTATTATTGATTGAATATAGTCAGTGGGCCTTTCCTTTAAAAAAAAAGGGCAAAAATTCTATTTGGCCTGCAGGCTTGCGCCAATTTATTTCCTGGCTGGGAAATCACCGCTCTGCTGCAGTTAATAACAGTGCAAGACTGCAGTTCTGTGACACACTGCAGGGCCACAACACATTTATTATTGATTGAATATAGTCAGTGGGCCTTTCCTTTAAAAAAAAAGGGCAAAAATTCTATTTGGCCTGCAGGCTTGCGCCAATTTATTTCCTTACTGGGAAATCACCGCTCTGCTGCAGTTAATAACAGTGCAAGACTGCAGTTCTGTGACACACTGCAGGGCCACAACACATTTATTATTGATTGAATATAGTCAGTGGGCCTTTCCTTTAAAAAAAAAAGGACAACAATTCTATTTGGCCTGCCTCTGACAGTCCCCAGCGTTCTGAGTACGTGTGTGCTGGGTGGAGAACTTAAACAAAAATCATACGCAGCCAGCTAAGTTTAACAGCAGGCTTGCGCCAATTTATTTCCTGGCTGGGAAATCACCGCTCTGCTGCAGTTAATAACAGTGCAAGACTGTAGTTCTGTGACACACTGCAGGGCCACAACACATTTATTATTGATTGAATATAGTCAGTGGGCCTTTCCTTTAAAAAAAAAAAGGGCAAAAATTCCATTTGGCCTGCAGGCTTGCGCCAATTTATTTCCTGGCTGGGAAATCACCGCTCTGCTGCAGTTAATAACAGTGCAAGACTGCAGTTCTGTGACACACTGCAGGGCCACAACACATTTATTATTGATTGAATATAGTCAGTGGGCCTTTCCTTTAAAAAAAAAGGGCAAAAATTCTATTTGGCCTGCAGGCTTGCGCCAATTTATTTCCTGGCTGGGAAATCACCGCTCTGCTGCAGTTAATAACAGTGCAAGACTGCAGTTCTGTGACACACTGCAGGGCCACAACACATTTATTATTGATTGAATATAGTCAGTGGGCCTTTCCTTTAAAAAAAAAGGGCAAAAATTCTATTTGGCCTGCAGGCTTGCGCCAATTTATTTCCTGGCTGTGAAATCACCGCTCTGCTGCAGTTAATAACAGTGCAAGACTGCAGTTCTGTGACACACTGCAGGGCCACAACACATTTATTATTGATTGAATATAGTCAGTGGGCCTTTCCTTTAAAAAAAAAGGGCAAAAATTCTATTTGGCCTGCAGGCTTGCGCCAATTTATTTCTTGGCTGGGAAATCACCGCTCTGCTGCAGTTAATAACAGTGCAAGACTGCAGTTCTGTGACACACTGCAGGGCCACAACACATTTATTATTGATTGAATATAGTCAGTGGGCCTTTCCTTTAAAAAAAAAGGACAACAATTCTATTTGGCCTGCCTCTGACAGTCCCCAGCGTTCTGGGTACGTGTGTGCTGGGTGGAGAACTTAAACAAAAATCATACGCAGCCAGCTAAGTTTAACAGCAGGCTTGCACCAATTTATTTCCTGGCTGGGAAATCAAATCACTGGTAATACAGCATGCTGAGGGGTAGGGGTAGGCCTAGAGGACGTGGACGCGGCCGAGGTCGCGGAGGGCCAAGTGAGGGTGTGGGCACAGGCCGAACTCCTGATCCAGGTGTATCGCAGCCGACTGCTGCGCGATTAGGAGAGAGGCACGTTTCTGGCGTCCCCACATTCATCGCACAATTAATGGGTCCACGCGGGAGACCTTTATTAGAAAATGAGCAGTGTGAGCAGGTCCTGTCGTGGATGGCAGAAAGTGCTTCGAGCAACCTATTGTCCACCCACAGTTCTGCGCCGTCCACTGCTGCAAATCCGAATCCTCTGTCTGCTGCTCCTCCTTCCTCCCAGCCTCCTCACTCCACTACAATGACACATGCTCAGGAGCGGGAAGACTCCCAGGAACTGTTCTCGGGCCCCTGCTCAGATTGGGCAGCAGTGGTTCCTCTCCCACCAGAGGAGTTTATCGTCACTGATGCCCAACCATTGGAAAGTTCCCGGGGTCCGGGGGATGAGGCTGGGGACTTCCGGCAACTGTCTCAAGACCTTTCAGTGGGTGAGGAGGACGATGACGAAGAGACACAGTTGTCTATCGGTGAGGTAGTAGTAAGGGCAGTAAGTCCGAGGGAGGAGCGCACAGAGGATTCTGAGGAAGAGCAGCAGGACGATGAGGTGACTGACCCCACCTGGTTTGCAACGCCTACTGAGGACAGGTCTTCAGAGGGGGAGGCAAGGGCAGCAGCAGGGCAGGTTGCAAGAGGCAGTGCGGTGGCCAGAGGTAGAGGCAGGGCCAGACCGAATAATCCACCAACTGTTTCCCAAAGCGCACCCTCGCGCCATGCCAACCTGCAGAGGCCAAGGTGCTCTAAGGTCTGGCAGTTTTTCACAGAGACGCCTGACGACCGACGAACAGTGGTGTGCAACCTTTGTCGCACCAAGATCAGCCGGGGAGCCACCACCAATAGCCTCACCACCACCAGCATGCGCAGACATATGATGGCCAAGCACCCCACAAGGTGGGACGAAGGCCGTTCACCGCCTCCGGTTTGCACCGCTGCCTCTCCCCCTGTGCCCCAACCTGCCACTGAGATCCAACCCCGCTCTGAGGACACAGGCACTACCGTCTCCTGGCCTGCACCCCCACCCTCACCTCCGCTGTCCTCGGCCCAATCCACCAATGTCTCGCACCGTCCAGCCGTCGCTAGCGCAAGTGTTTGAGCGCAAGCGCAAGTACGCCGCCACGCACCCGCACGCTCAAGCGTTAACCGTTCACATAGCCAAATTTATCAGCCTTGAGATGCTGCCGTATAGGGTTGTGGAAACGGAGTCCTTCAAAAGTATGATGGCGGCGGCGGCCCCGCGCTACTCAGTTCCCAGTCGCCACTACTTTTCCCGATGTGCCGTCCCAGCCCTGCACGACCACGTCTCCCGCAACATTGTACGCGCCCTCACCAACGCGGTTACTGCCAAGGTCCAATTAACAACGGACACGTGGACAAGCACAGGCGGGCAGGGCCACTACATCTCCCTGACGGCACATTGGGTGAATTTAGTGGAGGCTGGGACAGAGTCAGAGCCTGGGACCGCTCACGTCCTACCCACCCCCAGAATTGCGGGCCCCAGCTCGGTGGTGGTATCTGCGGCGGTGTATGCTTCCTCCACTAAAGCACCCTCCTCCTCCTCCTCCTCCTCTGCAACCTCTGTCTCGCAATCTAGATGTGTCAGCAGCAGCAGGACGTCGCCAGCAGTCGGTGTCGCGCGGCGTGGCAGCACAGCGGTGGGCAAGCGTCAGCAGGCCGTGCTGAAACTACTCAGCTTAGGAGATAAGAAGCACACGGCCCATGAACTGCTGCGGGGTCTAACAGAGCAGACCGACCGTTGGCTTGCGCCGCTGAGCCTCCAACCGGGCATGGTCGTGTGTGACAATGGGCGTAACCTTGTGGCGGCTCTGCAGCTCGGCAGCCTCACGCACGTGCCATGCCTGTTCCACGTCTTTAATTTGGTGGTTCAGCGCTTTCTGAAAAGCTACCCACGCTTGTCAGACCTGCTCGTAAAGGTGCGCCGACTCTGCGCACATTTCCGCAAGTCCCACACGGACGCTGCCACCCTGCGCACCCTGCAACATCGGTTTAATCTGCCAGTGCACCGACTGCTGTGCGACGTGCCCACACGGTGGAACTCTACGCTCCACATGTTGGCCAGGCTCTATGAGCAGCGTAGAGCTGTAGTGGAATACCAACTCCAACATGGGCGGCGCAGTGGGAGTCAGCCTCCTCAATTATTTTCAGAAGAGTGGGCCTGGTTGGCAGACATCTGCCAGGTCCTTGGAAAGTTTGAGGAGTCTACCCAGGTGGTGAGCGGCGATACTGCAATCATTAGCGTCACCATTCCTCTGCTATGCCTCTTGAGAAGTTCCCTGCAAAGCATAAAGGCAGATGCTTTGCGCTCGGAAACGGAAGCGGGGGAAGACAGTATGTCGCTGGATAGTCAGAGCACCCTCCTGTCTATATCTCAGCGTGTTGAGGAGGAGGAGGAGGAGCATGAGGAGGATGAGGAGGAGGGGGAAGAGACAGCTTGGCCCACTGCTGACGGTACCCATGCTGCTTGCCTGTCATCCTTTCAGCGTGTATGGCCTGAGGAGGAGGAGGAGGAGGGGGAGGAGGAGAGGGAGGATCCTGAAAGTGATCTTCCTAGTGAAGACAGCCATGTGTTGCGTACAGGTACCCTGGCACACATGGCTGACTTCATGTTAGGATGCCTTTCTCGTGACCCTCGCGTTGCACGCATTCTGGCCACTACGGATTACTGGGTGTACACACTGCTCGACCCACGGTATAAGGAGAACCTTTCCACTCTCATTCCCGAAGAGGAAAGGGGTTCGAGAGTGTTGCTATACCACAGGACCTTGGCGGACAAGCTGATGGTAAAATTCCCATCCGACAGCGCTAGTGGCAGAAGGCGCAGTTCCGAGGGCCAGGTAGCAGGGGAGGTGCGGAGATCGAGCAGCATGTACAGCACAGGCAGTGCAACACTCTTTAAGGCCCTGGACAGCTTTATGGCTCCCCAGCAAGACTGTGTCACCGCTCCCCAGTCAAGGCTGAGTCGGCGGGAGCACTGTAAAAGGATGGTGAGGGAGTACGTAGCCGATCGCACGACCGTCCTCCGTGACGCCTTTGCCACCTACAACTACTGGGTGTCGAAGCTGGACACGTGGCCTGAACTCGCGCTGTATGCCCTGGAGGTGCTTGCTTGTCCTGCGGCTAGCGTCTTGTCAGAGAGGGTGTTTAGTGCGGCTGGGGGAATCATCACAGATAAGCATACCCGCCTGTCAACCGACAGTGCCGACAGGCTTACACTCATCAAGATGAACAAAGCCTGGATTTCCCCAGACTTCTCTTCTCCACCAGCGGACAGCAGCGATACCTAAGCAATACGTAGGCTGCACCCGCGGATGGAAGCATCGTTCTCCCTCACCATCCAAAACGGGGACATTTCTGCTTCATCAATCTGTGTATAATATTCCTCCTCCTCCTCCTGCTCCTCCTCCTGAAACCTCACGTAATCACGCCGAACGGGCAATTTTTCTTAGGGCCACAAGGCTCACTCATATAATTTTTCTAAACAATTTTTATACGTTTCAATGCTCTTAAAAGCGTTGAAACTTTAACTTGAACCAATTTTTCGTTAAACTGGGCTGCCTCCAGGCCTAGTTACCACTTAAGCCACATTAACCAAAGCGATTAATGGGTTTCACCTGCCATCTTGGTTGGGCATGGCCAATTTTTTCTGAGGTACATTAGTACTGTTGGTACACCAATTTTTTGGGGCCCTCACCTACAGTGTAATCATAGTAATTTCTATGTTCTTCGCCTGCACTCATGGTACAGAAAGGTGTGTGGGTTGGCCTACACTTTAGCTACATAAATGTAACTGGGGCCTTGTCTATACTGCAGCTACTGAAATGTGAAAGAGACTGTTAAGAGAAGCAGAGTTGCAGACAGCACAACCTTAACCCAATAAGGGATGAACTGGTAACTTGCAATCGCCACAAGGAAATTGATCCAAATAATTTCCAAAGTAATCCAAGTATGTAGAGAAAAGTATGGCAGCAAACCAGGTGCAGATAAATGATGCAGAACTTTATTCCTCCTCAAGTCACAGATACATGACGTTTCGACACAAAGTCTTTTTCAAATGCAATGAAAGCAATGGTACAACAGGGTATATATGCAGTCAAACAGCCAATCAGTTGTTAATTGCAAATTAGTACCTCATGTGGAGGGTTTAGAATCAATGCATGGATACTTGTGGGCACTTCCGGCATCAGGCGTCGTCATGGAGAAAGTCATGTGATAGAACGTCATGATGTCACGACATACCACGCATAGGGGCCTCATACAGCGTGTCTACACTGTCACGTGAACACACGTCATTGAATGTGCCACATGTGCGCATCAGAATAAGCGCTTCCAAATAGGGCGCATAAATTAATCGCAAGCTTGCGAAAAAAGGCCTGCGTGTCAAAATGTGCGTTCCAAAGCGGGGCGCATAAATACTACGTATTCAATGCGAAAAAAGGTAAACAAACGCCGAAAGTGTCAACAAGAGTCCATGCATTAATTAGTCAAATACAAAAAATAATTCATACAATACAGGAGGAACAGGGGCAAAACACAGAGCAAACATCCAAATATCGCAATGTATAGAAACATAACAAATATAACAGCTGGGATTAGTAGCACCAAGGAAAAAGATGCATAATGTACAAATCGCTACAAAAACGCAGCAGAAACCGCTGTATATGCATATGTACAAAATGTGTTTGCAAATAAAGGATGTAAGTCTCCATGTGTGGCTCCAAGTTCACTCCGGTAGATTCCAATATTCAATATCTCAAACGAATATATATTTCACCACTATAACAAAAGAAAAAAAAGTATAAATAAGCAAAAATATGACAAACATATCAAAATAAATACCAAGTACAAAAAATGCACAAATAAAAGTAAGACAGATACAGTGAGGATCACCAGCACTATAGATATTGCGTGATATTGTAATCTATATTGAGGCCACGTGGCGTCAAAGTGTCTAAAGTATAGATCCAGCTGAGTTCTTTTTTAAGGAGAATTTTTTCACGATCGCCACCACGTGAGAGAGGGGGCACACAGTCGATCACCCTAAATCGTAGTTGACCGACCGTGTGACCACTCTCCACAAAATGGCACGAAACAGGTAATGACAGGTTCTTAGTACGAATAGAGCTTTTATGTCCATTAATTCTAGTACGAACTTCAAGCGTTGTTTCTCCTACGTACTGCAGTCCACATGGACAACACAAAAGGTAAATTACGTAAGAAGAGGAACACGTGAAGAAACCTTTAATCGAGAAAGCAGCACCCGTTGATGAATGGTGAAATTTATCACCCTTAAGCATATTATTGCAGCAAGAGCACCCTAGGCACAGGAAATTTCCCGAGCGGCGGGGTGCTAATAATGTTTGCTGTAATCCTGATTTCTTTTCATACAATGAGTGTACCAAGATGTCTCGCAAGTTCTTACCCCTTTTGTAGGACATCATGGGGGGATTAACAAACTTCTCAATGTTATTGTCGGCCATGCGTAGCAATGACCAATGTTTTCTGAGAACAGCAGATAATCGTGTACTTACAGGATTGTATACCGATACAAAAGGGATCCGTTTTGGACCCTCCACCCTGGATCTAGGGGACAACAAATCAACACGTTGAACATTAGTCAGTCTTTGTGTGGCCATAGTGATTACATTTTGTAGTATTTATGCGCCCCGCTTTGGAACGCACATTTTGACACGCAGGCCTTTTTTCGCAAGCTTGCGATTAATTTATGCGCCCTATTTGGAAGCGCTTATTCTGATGCGCACATGTGGCACATTCAATGACGTGTGTTCACGTGACAGTGTAGACATGCTGTATGAGGCCCCTATGCGTGGTATGTCGTGACATCATGACGTTCTATCACATGACTTTCTCCATGACGACGCCTGATGCCGGAAGTGCCCACAAGTATCCATGCATTGATTCTAAACCCTCCACATGAGGTACTAATTTGCAATTAACAACTGATTGGCTGTTTGACTGCATATATACCCTGTTGTACCATTGCTTTCATTGCATTTGAAAAAGACTTTGTGTCGAAACGTCATGTATCTGTGACTTGAGGAGGAATAAAGTTCTGCATCATTTATCTGCACCTGGTTTGCTGCCATACTTTTCTCTACATACTTGAAAGAGACTGTTATCTCCCTAAACTGCTGCAATGGGAATGTTACTGGGGCCTGTCTTGAGTGCTACTATTACTGAAATGGAACTAAGACTGCGCTCCCCCTATACTGCTGCTAGTGATATGTTAGTGGGGCCTGTCCCTAATGCTACCGCTGAAATGTTAATAATTCTGGGCTCTGCCTATACCGCTGCTAATGGTATGTCACTGGGGTGTGGAAACAGAGGCTTCACAAAGACATGATGGCGGCGAGGCCATTTCCCACCAACGCTGTTACTGTTAAGGTGCATATAACCACGGACACGTGTAGAGGACACATAGTGCCTCCAAAACATCCCCCTCCTCCTCCAACAATGAAAACATTCTTGGCAAATACCTTTGCATTGGTCCGTCTGGTGGTAGTCCAAGAATTTCACCTTTAACGACACAACAAGAGAGCACCACCACCAACCCCCCGCCACGGCCCACTTAATCCTGGCCACATTCCGAAAACCAACTACATAAAACTGCGCTACCAGGTCCGCAGTCACCACCACATTACCACCAACGAGGTTACTGTTAAGGTACATATTACCAGTCTGACTGGGGCATGCAGTGTGGGCCGAAGCCCACCTGTATTGTATCTAACGTTAGCTCTGCTGAGTAGGGCACTGCAATGGGATATATTTATGTACCGCCGGTGGGTTCCAGGGAGCCACCCATGCTGTGGGTGCACACGTAATTCCCATTGCGGAGTTGGACCTGGCTGTGACTATTTATAAAAAACCGCGGTCTGACTGGGGCATGCAGACACCTCTACAGAATGAATAGTGTGTGGCACATAGGATCCCCATTGCTATGCCCACGTGTGCAGCTCCAGATGGAGGTGGCACAGGATTGGATTTCTCATTGCTTCTGTACAGCATTGTGGACTATCGGCCCGCCCCTTTTATGGGGGGGTCGCTGCCTAGCCATGCCAACCCTCTGCAGTGTGTGCCTGCTTTTCCTCTGGCAGACGCACTTATAAATAGACATGAGGGTGGCGTGGCATGAGGGCAGCTGAAGGCTGGGCAGGGACAATTTGATGTACGCTGTGGACACTGTCGTGCGGGGGGGGGGGGTTGGTCAGCATGTAACCCAGGAGAAGTGGCAGCCAAGTGTCATGCAGGCAGTGATTGTGCTTTGTTGGAGGTAGTGTGGTGCTTAGCTAAGGTATGCCATGCTAATGAGGGCTTTTCAGAAGTAAAAGTTGTTGGGAGGGGGGGGCCCCACTCTTGCCGCTATTGTGGCTTAATAGTGGGACCTGTGAACTTGAGATGCAGCCCAACATGTAGCCCCTCGCCTGCCCTATCCGTTGCTGTGTCGTTCCCATCACTTTCTTGAATTGCCCAGATTTTCACAAATGAAAACCTTAGCGAGCATCGGCGAAATACAAAAATGCTCGGGTCGCCCATTGACTTCAATGGGGTTCGTTACTCGAAACGAACCCTCGAGCATCGCGATAATTTCGTCCCGAGTAACGAGCACCCGAGCATTTTGGTGCTCGCTCATCTCTAACAGCCACCTGTTAGGACACTATAAGGTTTGTAGGTAATTGCAGGTGGGCCAAGGCAGACATTTTGGAGAGGGTTTGGAGAGTTAGTAAACATGCCACGTAGCATTGATATGGAGTTGATCATCGCTATGGTTGAGCAAAGGCTATTACTATGGGACACCTCTGCGCAGACTACAGGGATCGCCAACGCAAGGGCACCTGCTGGCAGGAGGTGGCCCAGGGTTTGTTTGAGGATAAGTGGGACACTGCCGGCTCACAACCTAGGAGTGGCTCCAAGGGCCAAACAAAATTCCCTTACAAATACATGGTACTCCTCCACTTTCTGAAATGGGTGGTAGACATGGCTCCATAAGTGATTGACACATTTGTATTCATTTTCCTTGTTTTGATTGTCATTTGAATATTATGATTCTTCACTATGTGTCATAATTTTTCCTGCTGAAAAGACATGTGCCACATTGTTATATATTGTGCCAATTGTTAAATGTCTCATTGGTATGGCCGTCCTTTTGTATTAGTAAAATAATTAAAATAGTGTTAAAAGGGCCATCACGGACCTTTATGTCTCCTATAAATTACCACAGAACACTGATGTTGAAGGTCTCATAAATTTTTGCAATTCCATAAACTACTGGTGTTTTACATCCACAAGGTTTGCTCCATGAAGCACAGACAGATACTTACCTGTGTTTAATTACTTAATGTTAGTATATGCATCACTTGTTTTTAACTTTGCCAAAACCACAAACCCTGTAAGAACTTGTTTGATTACAGTCTGTTTTTTCTTCTATTAGTTCATCTGAAGGTGAGGGAACTGAGCCTGCTGGCGCATCCTCTTCACCACACCAAACTCCTGAGGGGCAGGAAGCAGTGGAGGAGGTTTTCCCAGCCCTCCACTTCTGCAGCAATACCCTGGCTTGCTTCTGCAAGGCAACGGGACCCAGCTGCCCATCCCCCTCATGAATTGCAAGTAGATCAAAAAGTCCTGTCCAACTTGCCATACAGGAGAAAGGAGGACTAGACAGACATATACTGCAAGAGTTTGGATCATTCATTCTGCCTATTACCCCCGCATAAAGTGCACATGATGTAGGCTGCTATATCCACAATCTTTAAGGCCTGCATACCACCTGTGGAAAGCAATTAGTGCTTTCTTGCATCGGACGAGTGGCGCATTAGGCATCACTGATGGCTGCAAGTGGTTGCAGAATATTTTCCCCTACCACTTGCCCTTCTCCAACCACAATACCCCAGATACATGCGTTATGAAGTTGGCCATGGTTCTCTGAGTTCATCAAATAGAGGCCGTGGTCAGTTTTATAGACATGATTGCTATTATACCCCTCTTGATCAGCCTCTAAATCACCCCTCCTATATTGACTCCCATCCCAAAGCTTGCCCTAGTACTATGGGCAGAAGCCAGAGGCTAGAGCCCTAGGACCCACAGTGCAGTGATCCTTTCCTGCGGGACCTCTGTTGGCTTTATTGTGTTACCTTATTTTCTTTTTGCTTTAACATCAACAAAATGTATACTTTTTGGTTTGTCTGAAATTAAAAAAATATTGGGTCATCAAGCAGCATGGTAGTACTTTATTTATCTATCAGGGAAAACAGGTGCATCTAGACAGTTCTGCTATTGTGCGATGTTACATTTTGTGGCAGTAGTCATACAGTGGCCTCCTACTGAGCCACTGTATGTTTATTGACATGATAGAAATACCAACATGTGGTTGTTTTAGGCTATTACGTTGATTTCATATAGTGTGCTCCCATCTAGGTTTACACAATGTATGATATCAATACAGCGCATGAAAACAGGCATGCTGCAGTATTGCACTACTGTGCCTGTCAGCATTTAATGGAACTGTCACTGCTATCCAACACACTTGTACGCAAACATTTTGACACACAACACATGGGTTTTGTTTATACAAGGACAGACAGTTTTTTTGTTACTATTCCTATGTATAGTTTGTTTTTGCACACATTAACAAAGGATTGGTTAGTAATTTTGTCAAAATTAGTACACCTAGTAAAACAGGAAAAATGAAACTTTTGGATAAACTAACTAATAGTGAGTTTAAATTTGGCAGAATTATTTTAAACTCGCAACCCACGTTAAGGGTCCTTGTTGCCTGTAAGTCCCTAACTAAACATCTGCCAATAGGTGTCTAGCTAAAACAAAAAATGCAAACACAGCCGGCTTTAAAAAAATCATGCTGTTTGCAGAGATCAGTTCATCTGCCTCCTTGAACATAGTCCATCTGCTGCTGAACTGTTCCCTGAGGACTCAGAAAGTAGTCAGTTAAGATGTTCCTGACTTGGAAAGCAGATGCTGCTGGTCTGCGATGCAGCCTGGGGTCATCCCCAACTTCCATAGGGAGAGTTGTAGGTTCTGCTTTTCTGTAATTTCAACCAGCATCATTTTCCCAGCAAAAATTATGCAGAACCCTCCAAGGTCTAATTATGACGTACATGTTGTCAGGTTTTAGCTACAGTGTGCTGTGGAAAACTCTCCACCTATTGGTGAGAAACCCAAAGGCAAACTCCACGAAGTGCCTGGCACGTGAGAGTCAGTAATTAACCACCTGCCTCCTGGTGTCCATGTCCCTGCGAGCAAAAGGACACAGGACATGAGTCATCGACCAAATCCTTCATCCACTATAATGACAAATGGGGCAGGTTAATCTGAAGAGCCAGGAAGGTTATTTGGTTCTGGCAAGGACAGCTGGTCGACCAAAAGCAACTTACCCATTCTGGAAGCCCTGAAATTATGAGCATCCGCAGTGCTTCTATAGACCCCGATATTCACAAGCAAAAATCGATCTTTACTATCAACAGCTAACAGCACTACCAAGAAGTACTGCTTATGATTGAAATGCCAGGACCCTGGGTGCAGCGGATTTTTAACATGGATGTGTTTGCCATCCAGTGCCCTGATGCAATTTGGAAACAGCACAGCATCCATAAATCTCTCTGCGAAGTGCAACCAATCTGGATGAGAGGGCAGAGCCATCACTAAAGGTAGCAGATGCTGCCAAAAAACATCACAGGTCTTCCTGATGATCCCACAGATGGTTGATTGCCCCAACAGTAACTCAAAATGCAGCAGAGCATAGGAATTCCCAGTTGGACAGAGAAGGTCAAAATATCTTTGAGAAATTAAAAAAGGGAAAAACACAACCCAAAAAAGTAAAAAAAATGTAAAAAATTAATTAACATGCCTTAGGGTGACCAGGAATCTTTCCCCAGCCAATATATACTGACACGTTGGTGTCAGTGTAAGTCATTCCAGATTGCATCTCCTCCAGAAGTTTATCGAACATCTGTATCGACAAATGACATAAGGCGATGAACTTGTCCGGATGGCGTCTCAAGTCGGCGTAAAGAGAATGAAAATGGCCCTTATGCGCACACTGTGACACCAGAAGATGAAACCAGAACCTCCTACTCTTTCGAGGCACATCCTCCACCATCTCACGTGACTGTTCAAATTTCCGCAACAGCAACCAAGACAAAAGAACATCGTCATCATCAGAAGACATGTCTCCACCCTCAGCTACTCTCTCACAAATCCAGAAAGTACAAGAAGCACCACAGAATAGTGACCTGCCGCACATGTGACCTATTTATGTTTGATTACAGTGGGCTTGGTCAATTATGACAACTTTTTCTCTCGCACTTGCAAAGAAAATTGTATGTTTGCAAACGCGATATCGGTCTGAGTTTCTTGGACCGTTACAGTGCGTACTCATGTAAATCTGGCTTTAAGTACACAAAAAACCTGAACAAAATGTACATCCCTCTAAGGCTTCATCGTAATGTGAGTATGCTAAAAGGCATTTATATAATGTCCACCTCAATTCAACCTTGCTTGGATCAAAAGATCAAAAATGACATACAGGCTGATTTCAGATGAATGTATTTTAGCTATGTATTTGGTCCGGGTTTTTTGCAGACTGTTCTATAGAGCTAATGTAACTCTATGGCCATATTTTTCAAGGTCATTTAAAAAAAAAAACTCATCATGACCTATTTTTGCCTTTGTATTGCTAATCTTTTCTATTGGGCAAATACAGATTAGTATTTCCCCAGTACAAAATTAACAATAAATGCAAATGCTTATCAAATAATGACGACATACGGTGATAATATAATCTATAACACCTACGTAATACTGATCTTTATTACGACCATGTCAAAATAGTCTCATCTAATAGTGGCCACAGGTAAATATCTAAATTCTACCAAAAAAATCTATAGCAAATAAAATAAATAAAAACGGATGGATTAAAACACTCTCTGTTTACCACTAATTAAAAAAAAACATCTCCAAATGCCACTAAAGCTGTGTTGTCGTTATGACAGCGTGGCATCTCTTACAAGACCTGTAATACACTGGCATAAGATAACAAGGACCAGGGTCCTGCATTGGGCATCTGAAATGTCTGTTTGGCATGGCCTAACACAGTTTTCCAAGGAGAGACACATTATCCTCCTAGAGGTTATGAAATTGTGTTCCATGTTTCTGCTGCACTAATTAAAGCACGCATAGCTCAATTCTCTGTTAATTAAGCACTTAAAGGCTAAATAAATTAAGGCACAGGTTTTTCCAGAAATCCCTGTTGTGATATTTTACTATTTTTCGCTTTCATATTATAGCCCTTTACGTCACCCATAAATAAGCATCATATGTACAAGATTACTTTTTTTCTCTTACTGAGAACAATTGCAAAAAAACCCCAAAAATATTTTTTATTTACAAACATTATATTACAAATTTGGAAGCACCGTTAGATTTCTAAGCCCATTGTGGCTCGGCATATTTTTTTTTGCAACATTTGGCAAGAAAGAGGTTAAGAAATTTTACACCTGCCATAGCAGGAGGGAAATGTCGAAGAGGGGTGGAAAGCAAAAAGCAGGATGAATGTGGAGAAACCTTCGCCTTACCACCCAGAGAAAGAGGAACTAAAAGGATTATAAAAGTTCAGATTAAAATGATATGAAATCTAGCATTTGGCTCCTACACCAGTGCCTTGGTCCTGTGAAGCTAATCTGTATGCACTCTGTGACCTCCTCACAGCGAACCCTGCTAAATATATTATTCCCACGGGGCCTTTCACTGCTGCTTGGTGTCAGAAATCAATATGTATGAGGCGCGTGGATGGGAATTTCTAATAGATCTGCCTGGCCCTGTGCTGCTTTTCAATATCTGCCTTGGACTATTAGTGCCGGCTCGGTGCCTGTGAAATAACCGAGATAATCTTTTAAGGTGCTCCGTTAAGGTGGAACTTAAACGTTGCTCTTTCAATTAAAAACAAAAAAAATAACTAAAATGAAATATTTCTGGATGCGTGCATATACTGTATATTCATAAATCTGTTTAGTTTGTGTAACCTTGTGTAACTATCCTGAAAGGCTGATTACAGTGTTGCGGATTAAAGTATTAGAATGTCTAGATATATTCCCTACCAGTTATTTCCCAAACAAAAGGCCAAAATATGAGAAAAGAAGGCTGGTTTGGTCATTTTTATTAATACACTATTTAATTTTTGTATTATTTTTCGGATTCTTGTCATTTTTTTTTGTATATTCTTGTTTATCGAAAATGACTAGAACAGAGCTACTCTGAGGACAGATGTTATTAAAGATGATTTAAGGCAGCTCTTGAATAATATAAAGCATGCAGCATGGTATAATATCTTTATTTTACCCTTATATTGTGTAATAGCAAACAAATACACAGTCGTTGCAGATGTGTGTGCGTGTGCATTGATATATGTATTCATACAAGTAAAGGTCTTGCATGTATTAGTGAAGCAATGTGAGTGTCAGAATTCTAAAATCGCTCCCCAATGTTCCAGTGGTGTGTGTATATTTGTGTGTCTGGAGCAGAGCAAATGCAGGGTTGATTTTCTCTTCCATTCTTTGTTCTCAGAGGAAGCTGATTCAGTTCATTGCACAGAGGTGCAGCCTATGAGAGCCATAATATGTAAAAAGAGGCCTTTTTATTAGGAGAGGAAAAGGTGCACATTGTAATCCATGCATACAATCACAGGGCTCAAGTCCCAGTCAGGCTGAGTTCAACTACTGCCAAATACCAGGCATCTGAAAATCCATCTTTCCTGGGACTTTTTATATGTCTAGTAACTAGGACATATTTGTCTTTGTATTGTTGTCAACTCTAGCAGAAATTGGGAACCTGGCGTTTAACCTTCAGTAGACTGCCCAACCTGGCATTAACCATTAAATATATGTACCACCTGCCCCTTCATGCATATGTCCGACTTTTGAAATGTGATCATATATAAAGGACTGCATGGTTTTTTTTCCACATTTTTCCAATGGGAACAAGTTTTCTGTTCCATTCTATCACAATAGGGCATATTTACTAATATATAGTAGTTAGACTAGACAGCCTTAAATGCACCAGATTTATCACAGTGACTCTACTGGATGATAAATCTAGGGCAGCTTTAGACTGTCTAGTTTAACTTTATATCACCTAACAGTTGGCTTAAAATACACCAGATTTTGCACCAAAATGTTGCCACAAATTTAGTGCAATTGTTGGTATGCAGTATCATATTTAGGCCAAACTACTTGTCCATGGAACCACTATCCTTTTTTATGCACAGCGAGAAAAGTATTAGACAGTGTCTAAAACGCATCATGGTGCAATTTGCAGCAGAAAACTGGTGCATTTTCAATAATGTCCCATATTCCTGTGAATGTAAAGGTCAGATGATTAGCATGAATAATTGGGAAATTGGTCTCAATATTGGCATAAATCTACACCATCGGTCAAAAATCTTTGGACACCATGAACACTTACAGGGACAACATTCAAAAAGAACACTGACATTCAATCAAAACAGAAGAAAACATTATACTTAGTGATGAGCGAGCACCAAAATGCTCGGGTGCTTGTTGCTCGAGTCGAACTTTCCGCGATGCTCGAGAGTTCGTTTCGAGTAACAAACCCCATTGAAGTCAATGGGCGACTCGAGCATTTTTGTATATGACCCATGCTCCGCTAAGGTTTTCATTTGTGAAAATCTGGAAAACCCAAGAAAGTGAAGGAAACGACACAGAAATGGATAGGGCAGGCGAGGGGCTACATGTTGGGCTGCATCTCAGGTTCCCAGGTCCCACTATTAAGCCACAATAGCGGCAAGAGTGAGCCCCCCCCCCCCTAACAATTTTTACTTCGGACAAACCCTAATTAGCAAGACACACCTTAGCTAAGCACCACACTACCTCCAACTAAGCACAATCACTGCCTGTGGGACACACCGCTGACTCTTCTCCTGTGTTACATGCTGCCCAACCCCCACACACGATCCTGCGTCCGCAGCGCACACAAAAGTGTCCCTGCGCAGCCTTCGGCTGCCCTCATGCCACACGCTGGCTGCATAGCCACACCACCCTCATGTCTATTTATAAGTGCGTCTGCCAATCCAAATCCAATCCTGTGCCACCTCCGTCAGGAGCTGCAAACGTGGGCACAGCAATGGGGAATCCATGTGCCCACACAGTATTCATTCTGTCAAGGTGTCGCATAGCTCAATCGACACTGCAAGGGGAAAGCCGTCAGCGCTCTGCCCTCTAACCAAGTCAGTCAGTGCCTTTGTGCCAGACAGGTCAAACACCGCGATGGAAACTAAGTGGGCACCAACAGCATAGGTGGGTCCTAGGCAACCCAAGACATGAACAATTAAAGGGGTTCTGACATGAAGAAAAAAAAATTGTACTCACCTTGCCTGGCCTGGCCCGATCGCCAGGCATGTCCCCTCCAGCCGGCATCATCTTCTGTGCCTTTAAAGCAGAGCAGGAGCGGTCAAAAAGACCGCTTCCTGGCTCTGCTCCGTCCGTCAGGCACTTCCGAGGTCAACGGACGGACCGCTCACAGCAAGCACGTCACAAGCAGTGCTTGCTGTGGGCGGCCCGTCCGTCCGGCTGAACTCCGGAGTGCTGCGCATGCGCAGTGGAGACGCAGCCCGTCCTGACTCCTGTCAGAGGGCACCTCTCTACTGCGCATGCGCGCGATCCCGGAGCGGCGCGGCTGCTGGAGGAAGAAGACTGCCTGCCGGGAGCTGACCCCCCGATGTCAACAACAACAGAAGACAAGGTAAGTGTTATATTTTTATGCTTTAGCAGCCATTAAACCCTGGGTTCCCTGGGTCCATTAGGCACACCAGGGGACAATGGCTGCTAAAGCATAAAAAAATTATTCATGTCAGAACCCCTTTAACAAATCAGAGTGGCCTAACATGGCAGACTTGCACCGCGCCCACGAAATAGGCCTCGGCCCACAGCTTCAGCAATCGTAGGCAGGAAGCGGACTTTCACTGCACCCAGGACATAGGCCTCTGCACAAACCCTCAGCAATCGTGGGCCTAGAGCAGACTCCAATTCTAGCGTAGCTGTGAACATCTCATTAGCGTTGTATTGCTCCTGTAGTTTGTCCCAATGCAGTGCCCCGGATAGTAGAGCTAACGTCAGATTAAATACAGGTGGGCTTTGGCCTACACTGCATGCCCCAGTCAGACTGGGATTTTTTATAAATGCACACAGGCAGGTACAACTCTCCTATGGGAAGTCCGTGTGGACCCACAGCATGGGTGGGTCCCAGGAAGCCACCGGTGGTACATAAATGAATCCCATTACAGTGCCCTGCACAGCTGAGCTAATGTCAGATTAAATACAGGTGGGCTTTTGCCCACACTGCATGTCCCAGTCAGACTGTTTTTTTTTATAAATAGTCACAGGCAGGTACAACTCCGCAATGGGAATTCCGTGTGCACCCACAGCACGGGTGGCTCCCTGGAACCCACCGGTGGTACATAAATAAATCCCATTGCAGTGCCCCAGACAGCAGAGCTAACGTCAATTAAAATACAGGTGGGCTTTGGCCCACACTGCATGCCCCAGTCAGACTGGGGTTTTTTATAAATACACACAGGCAGGTACAACTCCCCTATGGAAAGTCCGTGTGGACCCACAGCACGGGTGGCTCCTTGGAACCCTCCGGCGGTACATAAATAAATCACATTGCAGTGCCCTGGACAGCAGAGCTAACGTCACATTAAATACAGGTGGGCTTCGGCCCACACTGCATGCCCTAGTCAGTCTGGGTTATTTTTTCTGGGGCCATGTACGTTGAACACCACAATGGGAACACTTAGTGCACCCATAGTATGCGCAGACCCCTGTAATACTCCTGTAGCAAAGGTATAAGCTGACCCCACTAACAGTTATGTTGCAGAAGTCTAGGGAGACCATATTAACACTTCTGTAGTAACAGTATACACGGACCCCAGTAACATTTCAGTAGCTGCAGTATAGGCAGAGCCCAGTATCAGTTACATTTCAGTAGTAACAGTATCGACAGACCCCTGTAACATTTCCGTAACAGCAGTATAGGCAGAGCCCAGTATTAGTGAGATTTCAGTAGTAACAGTATAGACAGATAGACAACACCTATGTGGAAAAGCTAGTATTTTCTGAGACAAGAGAGGGGCATTTGATTGCAATGAAAAGGATATTCAAGGTACTGAAAGTCTGCACTCCTCCCCATTTCAAGCTGAAATATGTTTTCTGCTGTCCATTTCAAAGTGTTAGCAAATAGCAATCCAAGTTTCCGGCTGCTACCACGCATCTTTCTTAGGAATGACCAAAGATGATCACAAGTAAAGGCCTCATCATCAGTCAGTCCAAAATAGTTCAGGGAGTATGTGGTTCTCAGCTGGCCTGCTTCCACCAAGGATCGGTGCCGGCTGCTACTCTGTCCCTTGCCCTGCAGGGATGCTGTGCTCTATAGTCACCTGTATTCAGACCTCAGCCGTACGCTTATCTTTGGACTTAGCATTACCAACAAGTGGGAAGCGACCATTGCTCTATCGGTCGGCTAAAAGCTTCAGCTAGGGATAACGGACTAGTACCGCGGTTTTATTTAGTTGGTTTTCGAAATGTGGCCAGGATTAAGTGGGCCGTGGCGGGGGGGGGGGGAGGGCTTTCTTATTGTGTCATTTAAGGTGAAATTCTTGGACTGCAGCCAGACGGACCACTGCAAAAGCATTTGCCAAGAATGTTTTCATTGTTGGAGGAGGAGGAGGGGGATGATTTTGAGGCAGTACGTGTCCTGTCCACATGTCCGTGGTTATATGCACCTTCCCAGTAACCGCGTTGGTGGAAAATTGTCGCGACTGTGGACCTAGTAGCGCGGTTTTATTTAGTTGGTTTTCGAATGTGGCCAGGATGAAGTTGTGGAATGTGGACATAGTAGCGCGGTTTTATTTAGTTGGTTTTCGGAATGTGGCCAGGATTAAGCTGTGGAATGTGGACCTATTAGCGCGGTTTTATTTAGTTGGTTTTCGGAATGTGGCCAGGATTAAGTGGGCCGTGGCGGGGAGGGGTGGTGGGGGGCTTTCTTATTGTGTCGTTTAGGGTGAAATTCTTGGACTGCCGCCAGACGGACCACTGCAAAAGCATTTGCCAAGAATGTTTTCATTGTTGGAGGAGGAGGAGGGGGATGTTTTTGAGGCAGTACGTGTCCTGTCCACGTGTCCGAGGTTATATGCACCTTCCCAGTAACCGCGCTGCTGAAAAATTGTCGCGCCTGGGGACCTAGTAGCGTGACCTCGCCGCCATCATGTCTTTGGGAAGCCTCCATTTCTACAACCCTGTAACAAAGCAGTAGCAGCAGTATAGGCAGAGCCCAGCATTAGTAACATTTCAGTGGTAAGACCCCAGTAACATTTCAGTAGTATTAGTAGGGACAGACCCCAGTAACATTTCAGTACTAACAGAAGGGAGAGACCCCAGTAATATTTCAGTTCCAGCAGTGCAGTCAGACCCCAGTAACATTTCATTGGCAGCAGTAGGGACAGACTCCAGTAACATTTCAGTAGTATCAGTAGGGAGAGGCCCCAGTATCATTTCAGTTTCAGCAGTGCAGACAGACCCCAGTAACATTTCAGTAGTATCAGTAGGGACAGGCCCCAGTAACATTTCAGTTCCAGCAGTGTAGACAGACCCCAGTAAGATTTCAGTAGCATTAGTAGGGACAGACCCCAGTAACATTTCAGTACTAACAGTAGGTAGAGACCCCAGTAACATTTCAGTTCCAGCAGTGCAGACAGACCCCAGTAGTAACATTTCATTGGCAGCAGTAGGGACAGACCCCAGTAACATTTCAGTAGCATCAGTAGCGACAGGCCCCAGTAACATTTCTGTTCCAGCAGTGCAGACAGACCCCGGTAAGATTTCATTGGCAGCAGTAGGGACAGACCCCAGTAACATTTCAGTAATATCAGTAGAAACAGGCCCCAGTAACATTTTAGTTCCAGCAGTGCAGACAGACCCCAGTAAGATTTCATTGGCAGCAGTAGGAAAAAACCCCAGTAACATTTCAGTAGTATAGGTAGGGACAGGCCCCAGTAACATTTTAGTTCCAGCAGTGCAGACAAACCCCAGTAACATTTCATTGGCAGCAGTAGGACAGACCCCAGTAACATTTCAGTAGTATCAGTAGCGACAGGCCCCAGTAACATTTCAGTTCCAGCAGTGCAGACAGACCCCAGTAAGATTTCAATAGTAAAA
Source organism: Eleutherodactylus coqui (assembly GCF_035609145.1). NCBI lineage: Eukaryota > Metazoa > Chordata > Amphibia > Anura > Eleutherodactylidae > Eleutherodactylus > Eleutherodactylus coqui. The sequence continues at coordinate 162,280,060 of NC_089843.1, read as the reverse complement.
GTAGGGACAGACCCCAATAACATTTCAGTACTAACAGTAGGGAGAAACCCCAGTAACATTTCAGTTCCAGCAGTGCAGACAGACCCCAGTAACATTTCAGTAGTTGTAACAGTATAGACAGACCCCTTTAACATTTACATAGCAGCAGTGTAGGCTGACCCCAGTAACATTTCATATGCAGCAGTATAGACAGACTCCAGTAACATTTCATATGCAGCAGTCTAGGCAGAGCCCAGTAACATTTCAGTATTAACAGTATAGACAGACCCCAGTAACATTTCATTTGCAGCAGTATAGACATACTCTAGTAGCATTTCAGTAGCAGCAGTCTAGGCAGAGCCCAGTAACATTTCAGTAGTAACAGTATGACAGACCCCAGTAACATTTCATTTGCAGCAGTATAGACATACTCTAGTAGCATTTCAGTAGCAGCAGTCTAGGCAGAGCCCAGTAACATTTCAGTAGTAACAGTATAGACAGACCCCAGTAACATTACATTTGCAGCAATATAGACAGACCCCAGTAACATTTCATTTACAGCAGTATTGACAGACCCCAGAAACATTTCAGTAGTAGTAACAGTATAGACAGACCCCTTTATTATTTCCGTAGCAGCACTATAAGGAGAGCCCAGTATTTGTAACATTTCAGTAGTATCAGTATAGACAGACCCCAGTAACATTTCCGTAGAAGCAGTATTGGCAGAGCCCAGTATTTGTTACATTTCAGTAGTAGCAGTATAGACAGACCCCAGTAACATTTCCGTAGAAGCAGTATGGGCAGAGCCCAATATTTGTAACATTTCAGTAGTAGCAGTATAGACAGGCCCCAGTAACATTTCCGTAGAAGCAGTATGGGCAGAGCCCAGTATTAGTAGCATTTCAGTAGTAGCAGTATAGACAGGCCCCAGTAACATTTCCGTAGAAGCAGTATGCGCAGAGCCCAGCATTAGTTACATTTAAGTAGTAGCAGTATAGAAAGACCCCAATAACATTTCCGTAGAAGCAGTATGGGCAGAGCCCAGTATTTGTTACATTTCAGTAGTAGCAGTATAGACAGGCCCCAGTAGCATTTCCGCAGAAGCAGTATGGGCAGAGCCCAGTATTAGTTACATTTCAGTAGTAGCGGTATAGACAGACCCCAGTAACATTTCCGTAGAAGCAGTATGGGCAGAGCCCAGTATTAGTAACATTTCAGTAGTAGCAGTTTAGACAGGCCCCAGTAACATTTCCGTAGAAGCAGTATAGGCAAAGCAGCAGATTAACATTTCCGTTGCAGCAGTATAGGGAGAGCACAGTATTTTTAACATTTCAGTAGTAGCAGTATAGACAGGCCCCAGTAACATTTCCGTAGAAGCAGTATGGGCAGAGCCCAGCATTAGCTTCATTTCAGTAGTAGCAGTATAGACAGACCCCAGTAACATTTCCGTAGAAGCAGTATGGGCAGAGCCCAGTATTTGTTACATTTCAGTAGTAGCAGTATAGACAGGCCCCTAGTAACATTTCCATAAAAGCAGTATGGGCAGAGCCAAGTATTAGTTACATTTCAGTAGTAGCAGTATAGACAGGCCCCAGTAAAATTTCCGTAGCAGCAGTATAGGCAGAGGCCAGTATTAGTAACATTACAGTAGTAACAGTATACACAAACCAAGGTAACATTTCAGGAGCAGAAGTATCAGCAGACCGAAGTTACATTTCTGTTGCAGAAGAATAGGCAGACCCCTCTAGCATTACTGTGGCAGAAGTATAGGTAGGCAGAACAGAGTTACATTTCTGTAGCAAAATTGTAGGCCAACCCCAGACACATTGGTGTACCATGAGTGCAGGCGAAGCCCATAAAAATTATTTGGATTACATTGTAGGCGAGGGCCCAAAAAATTGGTGTACCAACAGTACAAATGTACCCCAGAAAAATTGCCCATGCCCAACCCAGAGGGCAGGTGAAACCCATTAATCGCTTAGCTTACTGTGGCTTAATTTGTAACTAAGCCTGGAGGCAGCCCAGTTAAAATAAAAATTGGTTCAGGTGGAAGTTTCAATGCTTTAATGAGAATTGAAACGTATAAATATTGTTTACAAAAGTTATATGAGCCTTTTGGGCCACAGAAAAATTGCCCGTTCGGGGTGATTATGTGAGGTTTCAGGAGGAGGAGCAGGAGGAGGAGGAAGAATATCATACACAGATTGACAAAGGTAAAGGTCCCCATTTTTTAAGGTGATAGAGAACAATGCTTGCATCTGCGGTTGCAGCGAAAATAATCTTTAGGTACCGCTGCTGTCCGCTGGTGGAGAAGAGAAGTCTGGGGAAATCCAGGCTTTATTTCATCTTTATGAGTGTAAGCCTGTCGGCACTGTCAGTTGACAGGCGGGTACACTTATCTGTGATGATTCCCCCAGCTGCACTAAACACCCTCTCTGACAAGACGCTAGCCGCAGGGCAAGCAAGCACCTCCAGGGCATACAGCGCGAGTTTGTGCCACGTGTCCAGCTTTGACACTCAGTAGTTGTATGGAGTTGAGGCATCACGGAGGACGGTCGTACGATCGGATACGTACTCCCTTACCATCCTTTTACAGTGCCTCTCCGACTCAGCCTTGACTGGAAAGGGGTGACACAGTCTTGCTGGGGAGCCATAAAGCTGGCAAAGGCCTTGGAGAGTGTTCCCCTGCCTGCACTGAACATGCTGCCTGATCTTTGCGCCTCCCCTGCTACTTGGCCTTCGGAACTGCGCCTTCTGCCACTCTCGCTGTCGGATGGGAAGTTTACCATCAGTTTGTCCACCAGGGCCCTGTGGTATTGCATCACTCTCGAACCCCTTTCCTCTTCGGTAATTAGAGTGGAAAGGTTCTCCTTATACCGTGGGTCGAGCAGTGTGTACACCCAGTAATCCGTAGTGGCCGGAATGCGTCTAACGGGAGGGTCACGAGAAAGGCATCCTAACAAGAAGTCAGCCATGTGTGCCAGGGTACCTGTATGCAACACATCGCTGTACTCACTAGGAAGATCACTTTGAGTATCCTCCTCCACAGGCCATACATGCTGAATGGATGAGAGGCAAGCAGCATGGGTATCCTCTGCAGTGGGCCCAGCTGTCTCTTCCCCCTCCTTCTCCTCCTCAACGCGCTGAGATATAGACATGAGGGTGCTCTGACTATCCAGTGACATACTGTCTCCCCCCGGCTCCGTTTCAGACCGCAAAGCATTAGCCTTTATGCTTTGCACGGAACTTCTCAACAGGCATAGCAGGGGATTGGTCGCGCTAATGATTGCAGCATCGCCGATCGCGATCTGGGTAGACTCCTCAAAGTTTCCAAGGACCTGGCAGATATCTGCCATCCAGGCCCACTCCTCTGTAATGAATTGAGGAGGCTGACTCCCACTTCGCCGCCCATGTTGGAGTTGGTATTCCACTATAGCTCTACGCTACTCATAGAGCCTGGCCAACATGTGAAGCGTAGAGTTCCACCATGTGGGCACGTTGCAAAGCAGTCGGTGCACTGGCAGATTAAACCGATGTTGCAGGGTCCGCAGGGTGGCAGCGTCCGTGTTGGACTTGCGGAAATGTGCCCTGACCCGGCGCACCTTGCCGAGGAGGTCTGACAATTTTTGGTAGCCTTTCAGAAGCCGCTGAACCACCAAATTAGAGACGTGGGCCCGGCATGGCACTTGCGTTAGGCTGCCGAGCTGCAGAGCCGCCACCAGGTTACAGGCGTTGTCACACACGACCATGCCCGGTTGAAGGCTCAGCGGTGAAAGCCAGCGGTCGGTCTGCTCTATCAGACGATGCAACAGTTTGTGGGCCGTGTGCCTCTTCTCTCCTAAGCTGAGTAGTTTCAGCACGGCCTGCTGCTGACACATCTGAATTGCAAAGCAGAGGTTGCGTAGGAGGAGAAGTTAGGTTTAGTGGAGGTGGCATACACTGCTACAGATACCAGCACCGATCTGGGGCCCGCAATTCTGCGGGTAGGTAGGACGTGAGAGGTCCCAGGCTTTGACTCGGTCCCAGCCTCCACTAAATTCACTCAATGTGCCGTCAGGGAGATATAGTGGCCCTGCCCGTCTGTGCTTGTCCACGTGTCCGTTGTTAAGTGGACCTTGCCACTAACCACGTTGGTGGGGGCGCATACAACATTGCGGGAGACATGGTCATGTAGGGCTGGGACGGCACACCGTGAAAAAAAGTGGCGACTGGGGACCGAGTAGCGCGGAGCCGCCGCCGCCATCATGTTTTTTGAAAGCCTCCATTTCCACAAGCCTGTACGGGAGCATCTCCAGGCTGATCAATTTGGCTATGTGGACATTTAAAGCTTGAGCGTGCGGGTGCGTGGCGGCATATTTGAGCTTGCGCTCCAACTATTCTCTTAGCGACAGCTGGACGCTGCGCTGAGAGACATTGCTGGATGGGGCCGAGGACAGCGGAGGTGAGGGTGTGGGTCCAGGCCAGGAGACGCTCGTGCCTGTGTCGTGAGAGGTGGGTTGGATCTCAGTGGCAGGTTGGGGCCTAGGGGGAGAGGCAGTCGTGCAACCCGGAGGCGGTGAACGGCCTTCGTCCCACCTTTTGGGGTGCTTGGCCATCATATGCCTGCGCATGCTGGTGGTGGTGAGGCTGGTAGTGGTGGCTCCCCGGCTGATCTTGGTGCAACAAAGGTTGCACACCACAGTTCGTCGGTCATCCGCGGTCTCAGTGAAAAACTGCCACACCTTTGAGCACCTTGGCCTCTGCACAGGGGCTTGGCGTGAGGGGGTGCTTTGGGAAACAGCTGGTGGATTATTCGCTCTGGCCCTGCCTCTACCCCTGGCCACCCCACTGCCTCTTCCAACCTGTCCTGTGGCTGCAATTGCCTCCCCCTCTGAAGAACTGTCTTCAGTTGGCTTATCACACCAGGTGGGGTCAGTCACCTCATTGTCCAGCGGCTCTTCCTCCGAATCCTCTGTGTGCTCTTCCCTCGGACTTACTGCCCTTACTACTGCCTCACTGATAGATAACTGTGTCTCATCGTCATCGTCCTCCTCACCCACAGAAAGCTCTTGAGACAGTTGCCGGAAGTCCCCAGCCTCATCCCCCGGACCCCGGGAACTTTCCAAAGGTTGGGCATCGGTTACGACAAACGTCTCCGGTGGGAGAGGAACCATTGTTTTCCAATCTGGGCAGGGGCCTGAGAACAGTTCCTGGGAGTCTGCCTGCTAATCAGAATGTGTCATTTTCATGGAGTGAGGAGGCTGGGAGGAAGGAGGAGCAGCAGCCAGAGGATTCAGAGTTGCAGCAGTGGACGGCGTAGAAGACCGGGTGGTTGATAGATTGCTGGATGCACTTTCTTCCATCCACGACAGGACCTGCTCACACTGCTCGTTTTTTAATAAAGGTCTACGACGTGGACCCAAAAATTGTGATATGAAGCTGGGGACCCCAGAAACTTTCCTCTCTCCTAATCCCGCAGCAGCTGGCTGCGATTCACCAGGACTAGAGATGAGCGAACCTACTCGGCCACCCCCCTTTTTCGCCCGAGCGCCGCGATTTTCGAGTACTTTTGTACTCGGGTGAAAAGATTCAGGGGGCGCCGTGGGTGAGTGGGGGGTTGCAGCGGGGAGTGGGGGGGAGAGGGAGAGGGCTCCCCCCTGTTCCCTGCTGCTACCCCCCGCTCCGCAACGCCTTCCCCCGCCCCCCGAATCTTTTCACCCGAGTACCGAAGTACTTGAAAATCGTGGTGCTCGATCGAGTAAGTACTCGAAATGAGTATATTCGCTCATCTCTAACCAGGACCAGGAACTGGGCCTATGCCCACACCCTCACGTGGAACTCCGTGCCCTCGACCGCGTCCACATCCTCTACCCCTACCCCTACCCCTCAGCATGGTGGATTAAGAATCGAGCAGACACTGAGCGGTGTAAAAATTTTTGTGAATTATTGCCATGCAGTTGGTGGCTGCCAGCGGTTATATAACGCAAAATGAAGCCAGAGATAAATTATAAGGAAGGATGCAAGCAGGACTAGCTGTGCAATATGCAATTCTGATGCACCTGAAGTCCCACAGGCCACGCAGTCAAATGCACTGGGTCACAGGTAGCCGTAAAAAGGATTCTTTTTTAATATCTGTTTTTTTCAATGCAATGCAGGCTATACAGTGTGTATCGGACTTTCCCTCTATGGGTGTCTGTCACCGTACACTGTGCAGGCAGCTGACAACTAACACAGAGCGGTGTAAAAAATGTGTTTTATGTTGGTGTGCACTTGGCGGCAGACAGCACTTACGTTATGCTAACTGCACCCAGCAAAAAATTTATCTGAAGGCTGCACGCAGGCCTTGCTGTGCACTATGCAGTTTGGATGGACGTGAAGTCCCACAGGCCATGCAGTGAAAAGCACTAGCTCACAGGTAGCCGTAAAAAGGATTTCTTTTTTAAATTATGTTTTTTTCAATGCAATGCAGGCTATGGAGTGTGTATTGGACTTTCCCTCTATGGGTGTCTGCCACCATACACTGTGCAGGCAGCTGACGGCTAACACAGAGCATTGAAAAAAATGTGTGGTTTCTTGGCGTGCACTTGGAGGCAGACAGCGCTTACGTTATGCTAACTGCACCCAGAAAAAAATGTAACTGAAGGCTGAACGCAGGCCTTGCCGTGCACTATGCAGTTTTGCTGCACCTCAAGTCCCACAGGCCACGCAGTCAAATGCACTGGGTCACAGGCAGTCGTAAAAAGGATTTCTTTTTTAAATTATGTTTTTTTCAATGTAATGCAGGCTATGGAGCGTGTATTGGACTTTCCCTCTATGGTGTCTGCCACCATACACTGTGCAGGCAGCTGACGGCTAACACAGAGCGTTGAAAAAAGTTTGTGGTTTCTTGGCGTGCACTTGGAGGCAGACAGCGCTTACGTTACGCTAACTGCACCCAGTAAAATAATTTACTGAAGGCTGAACGCAGGCCTTGCTGTGCAATACTGAGGTACTACAACTCCCAGCAACCACAGAGTTAAATGCACACGGTCACAGGTGGCCCTAAGAAGGACCGTTGGGATTGTTGTAGACATGATTCCACACTAACACTGTCCCTGCCTCACCAATATTTCCCCTATACTACGCAGTACAGACTGCAGCCTGAGAACGCTATAGCTGTAATGGGGCTGCACGACCGATATACAAAAAAAAAAAGTGCACAACTGCTCCCAGCAGCCAAAACAGTACTGCACTAGGTGTGCTGTGGCCCTGAGAAGGACCGTTGGGGTTCTTGTAGACACTAACACTCTCCCTATAGCAGCAGCAGCACTGTCCCTAATCTCTGCCAGCGTGTGTCTGTGGTGAGCCGCGGGCGGCCCCACTTTATATACTAGGCGGTCACTTGATCTCACCAGCCACTCACTGCAGGGGAGTTGGATAGGCCTGGAACGTCACAGGAGGAAGTTGTAATGCCTTTCCTGCATGTCTATTGGCCAGAAAATGGCGCAAATTTTTCAGGAAAGGAAATGGAATTGACTCGAACACCGTGTGGTGCTCGTCACGAGTAACGAGCATCTCGAGTACCCTAATACTTGAACGAGTATCAAGCTCGGACGAGTACACTCGCTCATCTCTAATTATATTTCTTCATAACAAAACTTAAAAGTAACAAAACTAAATATTGCCATTCAAGACCATTTTGATTGAAAAAAAAGAATCAGACTTTCTTTTCATCAAAGAAACCACCTTAAGCCTTTAAAACACTTTTGATTATTCTAGGCATCATACTGACTAGATTCTGTAAAAGGCTCAGTTCTAATTGCTTCCATGAGGCTTGTAATATATTCCAGAGACTTTCTTGAGGGGTTGGACACTAGAGTTGAGCGAATGTACTCTTCCGAGCTTGATGCTCATTCGAGTATTAGCATACTCAATGGTGCTCGCTACTCAAGCGAGCATCACGCCTTGTTCGCCCCGCCCCCGTTTTTGTCTCCTCCCCACTGTGACATGTCAGTTTTTGCCCCTCCCACATCATAGGCAAATTTTTTGGCTGGCTGCCTGGCAGACAGGGGGAGGGAGAGAGAGAGAGAGAGAGAGAGCGAGAAAACACACGAACCAAAAAAAAAAAGCTCGGGGCCCGGCGGCCCACCTACAAAAATGCTGGAGTCTCCCATTGTAATCAATGGGGTTCGTTACTCGAGTAGAGCTCTCAATTTTTACGAAAAGCTTGACTCGAATAACGAGGACCTGAGCATTTGGGTGCTCGCTCATCTCTATTGGACACTGTTTTCTTACTTCATGGTCAAGTTCTTCCCACAGAAGTTCGATTAGGTTTAGATTGTGATTGTGGTGGCCATTTCATTATTTTTAGAAAACCGTCATATTTTCTCTCCACCAGGTAGTTCTTGGAAAGCTTTGAAGTATGCTTTGGGTCATTATCTTGCTAAATAATGACTCCTTGGACAACTAGTTCTTTCCTGCAGGAACTGCATAGTGGACAAGGATTTTGTACCATTTGTGTTTGAGAATTTAATTGATTCTATACAGTGTACTCACTCCACCACAGGAAAATGCCCCCCAAACCATTACGGGCCCACCATCATCTTTTCGTTCACTGAGCATTGTATGTATATTTTTCTTTTGATGGTTATCCTTCTCGTGCGAATCCCCAACTGCAAATCCTTATGATAATTACCTTGACTTCTTGTTATCTTGTCTCTTACCTTTCTCCAGTTGATTTCAAGTTGCTCGGATTCCAATAATACACTAGAAACTCAGTGGAAATATTTGTAAACACACGGACAACAACAACGGGAATGGGATGTAAATTGATCACTGTTGTCAACTGCATACTTACTTTTAGGAGGTTACATCCGGGATATGTGGCTGTTTACTAACATGTAGTAATATTATCTTTTAGTGAGACAGTGTTCTCTTGTTTTAGTCATTAGTATTTACCTTGCATATCATAACATAAATGTTTTCTAAAAACCTTACTCCACTCAAACGCTGCCCCCTGTCTAGGAACTTTTGAAAAGTGGAGTAAGAGGCGTAACATTTGTTCTTATTGGCGGAAATCAATACTAAATTTGTCTAAATTGATTTGCACCTAAAAAAAGGTGCAACTTACGTCAGAATTCTAGTACAGCACCAGTAATAAATGTGCCCTAATAATTTTAATAAGCTTTTCACAGCTCAATTGCTAGCTTTGCTGAGTAGACTGCCACTGAATGAGCAGTGGGGAAAGTGGGGAACAGATTATTTTGGATGGTGTAGAAATAAATTGTAGGTGTAAGCAAGGTTCAAATAGTAACAAACTTTACATTTACTGCACATCTTTACACATTCAACACTCCATGGAAAGGCGCATTACTTTTAAAATCTGTTTAACAAATAGTCACAGGCTTTGCAGCCTCAGAGGTTAGATATACAGTACTAAGAGTAAACTAAGTACACCCTCTGTGGATTCTATGGTTTTATATATCAGGAAATGACAAAAAAAAACCATTTGATCCTTAGAAGGTCTTAAAATTACATAAATACAATCTCAGATGAACAACACAGGACAAATTACATAGTGCCATTTCTTTATTTTAAAAACTAGGCCAAAATGCAGAAGCAGTGTGTGAAAAATACGGCACATGACACAATTTAATAGCTTGCAGAACCACCTTTAGCAGCAAAAATTTAAAGTAATTGTTTTCTGTATGACTTTATCAGCCTCTCACATCATTCAGGAGGAATTTTGAACCACTCTTCTTTACAATGATACTTTAGTTCGTTGAGATTTGTGGGCATTAATTTATACATAGCTTTCTTATGATTCCAGTGTTTCCTTTGCTGGTTCTATCTCTGCTCCACTTCCTCTCGCTGTCGGTGTTCCCCAGGGCTCGGTCCTTGGTCCCCTTCTTTTCTCTATCTATACTGCCCCAATTGGACAAACCATCCACAAATTTGGCCTCCAATACCATCTTTACGCTGATGACACCCAACTATACACCTCCTCTCGTGAGATCTCTGGACCATTCCTCCAAAATATCACCGACTGTCTGTCCACTGTCTCTAACACTATGTCCTCCCTTTTTCTCAAACTAAATCTCTCTAAAACTGACCTCCTTGCTTTCCACCTTCTAACCAACCTCCCCTCAATATCTCCATTCCAGTGTCTGGCACCATCATAACCCCCAGACGGCATGCCCGATGCCTTGGGGTCACACTGGACTCTGACCTCTCCTTTGCCCCCCATATCCAATCTCTGGCCCAAACATGCCATATGCACCTCAGAAATATTGCTAAAATACGTCCGTTCCTAACCACAGACATGCTAAAGACGCTCGTGGTTGCCCTCATACACTCCCGGCTTGACTACTGCAACTCGCTACTCATTGGCCTCCCCCGCACTAGACTCGCTCCACTCCAATCCATACTAAATGCAGCAGCTAGACTCATTTTTCTATCCAGTCGTTATTCAGACACCTCTGCATTATGCCAGTCGCTGCATTGGCTGCCCATCCACTGCAGAACTAAATTTAAACTCCTCTACCTCACTCACAAAGCTCTGCATGGCGCTGTGCCACCATACATCGCCTCCCTACTGTCAGTACACCGCTCACTCCGATCGGCTAACACACTCAGACTAAACACCCCTGTAATACGAACCTCACATGCTCGCCTACAGGACTTCACCAGAGCAGCACCCATCCTATGGAATGCTCTACCCCAAGGCATCCGGACAATTCCCGGTGCACGAAATTTCAGACGTGCCTTAAAAACGCACCTCTTCAGGGAAGCATACCAAATCTCCTCACCTAGTCCCTCGCTCCTCCCTATGGTGCTCCACCCTGTTTGCCATCTGATAAATGATCTGTACATAAAATTTCCTATTGCCTGTGTTCCCCAACCCCTGCACCTCCTGTACCACCCTCAACCCATTTGTGTCTAACCTAATGTATCTCACATTGTTGCAATTGTTGTATTGTTTTGCATTTATCCATGCCTGAAAGCGCTGCAGAATAAGTTGGCGCTATACAAATAAAGATTATTATTATATTATTATTGATTCCGCCACAGCATTTCAATTGGGTTGAGTTCTGAACTTTGAGTGGGCCATTGCAAAACCTTGATTCTTTTCTTTTTCAGCCATTCTAATGTAGATTTGCGGGTGTGTTTAGGATCATTATCCTTTTGCATGAGCCAGTTTCGCCCAAAAAGGCATTTGGCTCTAGAATACTTTGGTATACAGAGTTCATGGTTGACTCAATGACTGAAAGGTGTCCATCCAGGCCCTGTGGCTACAAAAGAAGTTCAAATCATTATCCATCCACTACCGTGTTTCACAGTTAGTATGAGATGTATGTAATGATATATTGTGTTTAATTTTCACTAAATGTGGTGCTGGGCATTATGGCCAAACATCTTCACTTTGGTCTTGTCTGTGTAAGGGCTAATGCCCACAGATACAGCGGAAATCTGTGGCATTATCCCGCAGCTATTAGGTTCTATTGAATCTAATAGCTCAATGTTCACACTGTGGAATTTTACCATGGAATTTGGCAGCGTGAAAGAAAGCACGGCATGTACTAATTGACACTGGAAGATGTGCGGACGGCTTCTATTGTAGTCAATGGAAGCCGTCCGTCATGCAATACTTCCGCTGTGAGCACAGTGACAGTGTCATGTGATGATCACGCGTCGCCGCCCACCGCCGGTCATGTCATCGCCCACTGCCGGCACGTCATGCGGTGTACTGCGCATGCGCGCCGGCTCGCCAGACAGGATTCGTGTGGTGTATCCGGTGATGTGAGTATATGGTCTTTGAGGGGCGCCGTGTTGGACTCCGCTGCAATATTTCACTTGCGGAGTCCGACACGGCCGTGGGCATGAGGCCTAAAGGACATTGTTCCATAAGTCTTGTGGTTTGTTCAGATGCAACTTTGCAAATTTGAGATGTGCTACCATTTTCATTTTACAATACTGTGCAAATGTTTTAGGAGGGTGTGTAAAAAATGCTGCATAGTAAGAATACTTTCAAAAATAATTCATACACCATGGCAAGATTGAGCACAGCAACATGACACTAGGTAGCTATACTGCATCAGCAAGCTCTCTCAGGCAAAAATTTAGTAAAAAGTAAACTGAAATTTCAAAATGTGCTGTTTGAGCTCCTTTGAAGAAGCACAAAGAAGTGGGCAACATTGAGGACTACAGATGCAGCGATCGGCCAAGGAAACTTAGTGCAGCAAATGAAAGACACATTATGCTTACTTCCCTTTAAAATCAAAAGATATCTAATAGAACCATCAGCTCAAAACTAGGATAAACCAGCAGGACCCAGGTTCTGTTCATATAGTTCTGGTCAGAAGTGGTCTTCATGGAAGAATTGCATCCAAAAATCCATACCTTCCATACAGAAACAATGCCAAGCAAATTAACTATGCAAAAAAACATAGGAACCAGGGTGCAGAGAAATGGCAGCAGGCGCTCTGGACTGATGAGTCAAGATTTGTAGTATTTGGCTGTAACAGAAAGCAGTTTGCTTGCCAAAGGGCTGGAGAGCGGTACAATAATGAGTGTCTGCGGGCAGCAGTGAAGCATGGTGGAGGTTTCCTGCAAGTCTGAGGCTGCATTTCAGCCATTGGAGTTGGGAAATATTTTCAGTATTGATGGCGTCCTCAATGCTGAGAAATACAGGCAGATAATTATCCATTATGCACTACCATCAGAGAGGCATTTAAGCAGCTCCAAATTTATTCTGCAGCAGGACAAGGACTCCAAACATACAGCCAATGTCATTAAGAACTATCTTCAGTGTAAAGAGGAACAAGGAGTTCTGGAAGCGATGATGTGGTCCCTATAGAGCCCTAATGTCATCATCATCATCAAGTCGGTCTAGAATTACTTGAACAGACAGAAGAATTTGAGCAAATCTTTGAGAAGATCTGTGCATAGTTCTCCAAAATGTTTTGAACAATCTCCCTGCTGAGTTTCTTCAAAAACTGTGTACAAGTGTACCTAGAAGAATTGATGTTGTTTTTTGTTCAGTCACTTTGCATTTTGTTAATTTACATAATAAACTATTAACACTTCTATTTTTGAAAGCATTCTTACTTTGCAGCATCTTTCCACACTTTTGCACAGTACTGTAGCTCCGGGGTTTCTTGTAAAATACCATGCAGGTATTTGATACTTAAGGGGGGCCATCTAAAGGCATAGTGTTTCCGTAGTTTGGTAATGTTGATAACTGGGTTGACACATTTAGGGCCTCTGATTTTTCAAAGTTAATTTTAAAATTAGTTTACCAAAACGGTCAAAAATGTCCATAATTGCCGGGAAGGCCTTCTCAGGGTTGGACACCAGTATCAGGAGGTCATCTGCAAAAGCTGCCATGGTGTGAGTGGTGTTACCTACTCTCAGACCCTCTATGTCTTTGTTTTGTCTTATCCCTTGCAGCAGTGTTTCCATCACCAGTATGAAGAATGTTGGAGACAGTGGGCATCCCTGCCTCATCTCACTTTTAATGCTAAAGGGTTTATGAGTATCCTGGCCAAGGGTTCTGTATGGAGGGTGAAGATAGCTCTGAGTTTGATCAGGGAATCCAAAATTCACCAGAGAGCTTCTCATATAATCCCAGCTGATCCTGTCAAAAGCCTTCTTGGAATCTGTGCTAAGAAACACCAGGGTTTTCTTGTTTTTTTTCCTGGTACAAAACCCACTTGGTCTGGATGGATGAGTTTAGTAAGGTGTGGGGAAATACGTTGGACAATAATTTTCACCCATAGTTTTAGGTCCACATTTAACAGAGAAATTGGACAATAATTGCCACAAGAATCAGGATTTTTATCTTCCTTAAGGATTAGGGTTATGGAGTCTTCAAGTGATTTTTTAGGAAGTGTAGCACCCCCGAGAAGGGAGTTGCGTAATTTAGTAAAAAAATGGGAGGAGATTCTCTGCAAATTTTTTTGTAATATAATATGGATAAGCCATCTGGACCTGGACTCTTCCCGTTGGGAATCAAGGCTAGGATATCTGTCACCTCATCTAGGGAAACTGGGCATGTCAACTTGGAGATATCGTCCTCCGATAATTTCGAGAGTCTGGGAGTGTCTAAGAAGGTCTGTGAGAGTTCATGGGTATTGGCTTGGGGGCTCTGAGGGTCATTAGATGATAAGTTATATAGGGATTTATAAATTTCCTCAAACTCTTTGGTTATGTCCTCCGTAGTGGTCATTAAGTTTCCTGATTGTGCCTTTATCTGAGAGATAAAAGTTTTTCCCTCTGTTTTTTGATAAGTGTGGTCATAGTTTTAGAACCCTTGTCTCCGTGAATATAAATTTTATATTTAGATGTAAAAAGGGTCTTTGCTAGTTTATGTTTCAGTGGGCTTATCTTTCAGTGTATTACGTTTTACTTGGAGTGCCTCGTTTTGTGTACTCTTCTGGAAAGTTTCCGTGTTAGAGATCTGGGTCAATAATGAGTTTATATCTTTCTCCCTCTGTTTTTTTAACTTCATACCCATGGCAATCAGTTTCCCTCTGACGAAAGCCTTGTGAGCTTTCCATAGCACTGAAGTTGATACCTCCAGGGTGTCGTTGAGATCAAAAAATTCTTTAAGTTTCCCTGAGAGTTCAGAGCAATGACCTTCACTGCCTAGTAGGGTGTGGTTTAAACGGCAATTCCCCCTCTTATTAGCTAGTTATTGATGGTAAATGTTATAGATACCGGTGCATGATCAGAGATTGTGATCAGACCCACTTCCACTGCCCTAACAGATTGGATGAACTTCCCTGATAATAGCCAATAATTATTTCTGTGAAAAGGTTTTATGGACATGTGAGAAATATGTGTACTCTCTTATTGTTGGGCTCAGTATTCTCCAAGCATCTTTGAGGTTGATCTCAGAGATGAGGCCTTTAAGTCTACAGGTCTGTCTTGGAGGAAGTGAAGCCGAAACAGCAGTGGTATCTATTGCAGGGTCCAATGCTGTATTAAAGTCGCCTCCCACCACCTGCAGGCCCTCTACAAAGGCTTCAAAATTGGTAAGTATTCGTGTTAGCCAGGGTATTTGGTTTTTATTTAGGACATAAAAATTAGCAAAGGAGATCTTATGTGCTATCGTACCCTTCACAAATATACATCTACCTAAAGGGTCTACTTCTGTTAGATTAAATCTGAAAGGGATAGTTTTATCAATTGCTACGGATACAGCCCAGGAGGCCAAAGTATGAGAGCTATAGAACAATTAAAGTGAGATGTAGGTAAGCTGGGAATACGGTTTTGGCAAAAGTGGGTTTCTTGAAGGAACACCACTTTCAGCTTAAATTATCGCAATTAAGTGAAAGTTTGACTCCTATTTTGAGGGCTGTTCATACCTCTAACATTGAAAGAGGTTATTTTAATAGTGGCCATAGCTTATCAAGTGAAGTATGCTTTTATGTAAAATTAATACATTCCTCACACTTTAAATGAACTTATTAACAGAAAGCACCATTTGTTATGGCACAATGAGGAAGGTTGTGGTACCTAGGTCAGAGAGAGAGTAGCCCCTACAGGGCTATGGAGCCAGCTCCTCAAACAGGCCTGTGAACAGGGAAAAATCCCCTGCACTCCA